>NC_079902.1:60558-157198 GCF_024868665.1 Triplophysa rosa | reverse complement strand
ACTAAGTAGTAAAGTACTAAAGATACTTATTCAAGATGGCGCCGCGGATGGCTGCCTCGGTTTGGAGTGCTCTAGTACTTATGTCTTTTTTGTTTGTTTTTCCTGTTTTAAGCTACTCTTCTTTAATCACTTTTACCAGGGACGAATTGCTTAACATTAAGCAATGCCCTTCTATCAAACTTTTCCCTAATTTTGGAAATTCAGACGTCTTACTGGACATTTTACTCGGAGGAGCGGCAGCTCTGTACAAACGCTCTAAAAG
This sequence comes from Triplophysa rosa, assembly GCF_024868665.1. Lineage (NCBI taxonomy): Eukaryota > Metazoa > Chordata > Actinopteri > Cypriniformes > Nemacheilidae > Triplophysa > Triplophysa rosa. The sequence goes on along the minus strand of NC_079902.1, from coordinate 156,936 downwards.
ACGCAAGCGGGGAAAGCGAGCGGGTGCGCTCGTCAGACTCCGACGACGCGGATTTAGGACCCCGCTGCCGAGTATACACCTGGCGAATGTCCGCTCCCTTACCAACAAAACGGACGAAATACTCTTACTCACCAGGACAAACAAAGATTTTTCCAACTCCGCTGCGCTTTGACAACCCAAAGCTTTGTTACTCCTTTTTACATCTGATAATAAACTTCTAATCGATTTTGGAGAACGTCTCTGTGCAAATTTTTGAACATGCAGGACTGCCTCAAAAGTCCAACAAAACACGTAATGTACGTGTCTCATGTGTACAGTTCAGTTAAATGATCAAATTTACCCTCTTTAAACTTACGCTAAACATTTAGCTGAATATCCACAACATATATGGTGGCATGGTGGAACAAAAACGTTATAAGCTTGCAAGATTTGCTAAGTGCCTTTAGCCTACTGTCCCTTTAGCGTCCACGGACCACGCCATCACGGCCGGTGTACCGTGCTAAAACGCTTAATGTTGCTTAATCTTCAGACCAGATGACTAAAATTAGTATAGCCTACACCTTTAAATAACCGTAGCCTACAGAAATGCGGAAGAGCCCTAAATATGAATGCAAAAAGCACAAAATGACACAATAAGAATTTTAGCTATAAGTGTCTTTATTGTTGCAGTATTTCAGCTTGTTTTTTTATTCATTCGTTCATACAATAGGTTATAATTGGCTCTATTTTGTTTGCATTCTGAGATTTCAGATGAAAAGTATAGGCATAATTTTTCCATTGATATTTCTCTTTTAAGTGGTGTAGTTATTCATTTGTTTAAGTTACATTTATATCCTACATTTACTAAATATTTTACAATTACGTTTTTAAGAAAAGACTGTTATTTATATTGTAGATTATTTTACGTTCTGATGAAAAATTGTTCATGGCTTGTTCTTACATCTGTTTACACTATTTCAGTTAGCCTACTACTGTTGTCTGTTTAAAATGTATAATTATTGCTATTTTTCCTATTTCGTTTTAAACCGAAATAAAATGTTTTATTTGAATTTAAATGTTAAGTTTATTGTGATGGTGTTATGTAACTCATGTAATGCTTTAAAATCTTGTTGTCTGGTTTTCTGGCACATTTAATCAGATACCATTGCATGTGTCATTCAAATAGCTTCATGCAATTAGCTTATTTTATTCAAACACAGTATGATTCAGTAATTCACTGTAACATATACAATTTTCTCATCCCCGAAACTCAAACCATTATTTGATGACTTAAGATCGTGCTTATCAAAAGCACGATTTTGTGTTTGTATTTGGCGAGCTACAGAAATTATCTTTTGCGTGTGTAACGGAGGCCAGCTAGTGAAGAGATGTGCGTTGTGTAAACCTCACTCCCCGACCAACAGAGACGCTCTAGCGACAGACGCTAGTGACTGCGGTCTTTAACCTCCTCGTTAGAGCGCCCGTCTCCCATCCGGACCGACGTCAGTTTGAGGCTCGCGCAGAGCGGGGATAGTAGGACCGGTTACATATGATACGCATGTGTTTTGCGTGCACTTTTTATGTACATACCGACTTAACCCACACCATCTTAACCAAGGGGGTAATCATATGCACGTAAAAAGTAATGAATGCGTATAAATAGCAAGCCAAATACAAACATTAACTCTTACTATAGATAGGCAGTACTAGTAGGTCGGGTAGGATATTTAAATAATTAAATTAATATTATATATGTATGACTAGTCCACTGATTCCAGCCAGGCCACCTGGAATTGTCCCCGTGCTCCATGTCCGTTCCAGGGCTGATAGTGGTGAGCTAAGCTGCCAGTACAAGAAACAATACATTTCTGATCTTGATGATGCATAAGAAGAGCTCTATGAGATCAAATAAATTCACTTAATCGAGCAGATGAGTGGACTGTGCTGCAAACATATAAAAAGTATCTGCATTTCTTGCTTTGGTCTTCGTCAGAAGCGACTTGCACCACCTGCTGGTGAAGCGGTCAGGCAGCAGGTAGAGATCGTGCATTGGCGGAATCGGCGCTCTATTGCTTCTCCTGGGATTCCCGGATGTGAAACTTTGAATTTCAAGCCGAATTTGAAACACTGAATTTGTGGAAGCAAATTTTTAAACTGAAATTATATGGACTGAAAATTGTCTGTCGAATATTAAAGGTTGTATTTTATAACAAGTTGAATTTTTTAAATGAAATTTAAAAGGTGAATATTGATTATTGAATTTTTAAACGGTGAAACTGTGTGTGAAATGTTTCCATTTGAAAAATTCACAGCTTAAATATGCAACCATGTTGAATTGCAGAACCTTAAAATGCGAGCACTGTTAATACAATGCATTTTTTTTCAGTTAGTGCTATTCAGCACGTCTTTTTGCTTCAAACACATTTGTCTCTATTTTACTTCCATATAAAAGGCCATGGCTTTCCAAATGTTAAAAGAGGTGGAAACGGCCTATCCTGAAAGGCTAATTGTAATTTGGAGAAAGGCCTTTCAATACTAAACTGTAGGAGGAGGCTGAGGATCAGAAAGACATTTTTATGGAATACAGTCAGTATGAAAAACCTTAAGTCTAAGTTTCTTATGTATTTTTTATGTAAATGGTTAAGATTATAAAAATGCCAGCCTGGGAATCGAACTCGCAACCTTTGAAGTTGTAAACCTGGTTCTCTGACCATTAGACCACAACTATCTTTGACCCCATGCATCAAATATTGCATAATAAGTGAACAAGAGTAGCCTAATGCTATGCAATCCTCGGGAGTTAAAATACTTCACTATTAACATTCTTTAACTCATGGAAATTGTAAGATGTGTATATTTATCCAGTGATATTTGGAGATGTTTTAATGAACCTAATTCAAAGTATATACAATATTTCATATAAATAGCCTACATAAAGTTTAACAATAACAGTTTACATTATTTTATTTAAAGATTATTTCATTTTAAAAGGTTAAATAATAAAGTTAATAAAAAAATTAGTTGTGAATGCTAAATTGCGATGGGTGAGATTGGAAATGTAATTGTAATACTGCTGTAAAATTATAATATATTATACTGTGCTTCCATGCCCACTTGACGCTCATCAAAAATGCACACATGCGCAGACAACCCCTAAAGCTTAGTAACATTTCCTTAAAATGAACTAACCCTGGAACATAACCTGCTCCGGAGCAGGTTATCTTCAGAGAGTAAGTTGCTATGGTTACTTACATACCCTGAAAGTTATCTCCGTTTTTGGAACGGAAAGTTGGGGATATCCGCTAACTAACCCTTAAACTTACCCGGGTATGTCACATAACCAGCTTTCTGGAATACACCCCTGGGGCCCGTTTCAGAAAGGAGGTTTAGTGAAAACTCTGAGTATATTAACCCTGAAATGAGGGAAACTCTGGGTTTTCCGTTTCAGAATGTGAGGTATGTCAAACCTGAGAAAGCGGGGTAACTCAAGCCCGTTTCTAAAGGAGAGGTATCTTATACTCAGAGTCAGTAACCATAGTAACTTACTCTGTGAACCTAACCTGGTCGGGAGCAGGTTTTCTTTGGTAAACCCAGAGTTTATTTCGATCTCCTCCCCCTTTTAAAGCGCAAGTGGTGTAACTCATCCATTCATTCATTAATACAGTCATTCATGGCACACATTTTGATTACACAGAGACCATCTCAGTGACTTATACTGTATGTCATATGTGCTTTTATAGAGGATTCATGAAGAGGCTGCATTAATTCATTGGAATGTACTTTGATTTCAGGAGAGCACCGAGTGGAATTTTGTCATTTCCCTGTGCATTTTTATTAAAACTGTACCGTTTTTCTTTACAGTGAATTAGATGTATCAAAATATATCTCATCCATCCTTACACATAAATAAAGTGCATGAATAAAGAAATGAATAAATACAGACATACATGCAGAAATGAAGCGATAAAGGTAATAAACAAGTAAATTTGACATGCAGCCATTCCAAGTGAAATCTGTTCAGAGCAGGATTCGAACCGGCGATCAGTCTAACTTTGCACGAGAGTCTGACGCCCTACAGGTGTCCTATACACCATGACGTCTTACTTGCGTAACTAGAGCACTCATGGCGAGTGAGAACATACGATTTTTTTATTATTTCTGTTGTTTCATTCATTTAATGATTAATTTATTTGTTTATTGGTATCAATTTATTAATTTAAACTTAAGTCATTTTCAGGACATCAGTAAATCGAGCGGAAAGTGTGCCTCACTCTCATGTGCTTTCTGCCGCCATGTTGCTTTTTTTGGTGCTGTTGCCATGGTGAATCGTGCTATCTTCGCTCAATTGATGATGGCTTTTTAAATCAATGGTGCACGCGCATAACCTAGAGTGAACTTACTCAGAGTGGATTGAACTAATTGAAATCACCTGTTCTGAAACCGAAAACTCAGAGTTGCGATTCTCTGAGTAAATCAACTCAGAGTTCACATTTTAACTCGGTGTTGGTTGAACCTCCTTATTGAAACAGGCCCCTGGTCTTAATGTTGTTCATGTTTTTGTTGATGTTATTTCAACCAAAGGTGACTCTGTTTACCATGCTTACCTGTTTTTGGCTATACTTACCAGATTTACTAACCTGTTTTTGGAAAGACTTACCTTTTTGTGGATTTCAAATCAAATCCCTTTATTGTCACTCAACCATGTACACAAGTGCAACCGTAGGTGAAAAACTTAGGTGCAGTTCCGACCAACATGGCAGTATGACAGATATGTAGATTACAAGTAACAAAGAATTACAATACTTTACAGTAGGCATTTCTTGTACACATTTACACAGTAAACATTTCTGTACAAGTGTTAGACCATAATATAATGAATGACACATAACTTACATGTAACTACAAGGCAGCAAATGTACACACAATGTGCGTAGTGTACAGTGATTGGTACGTATTGTTCTGACTGTGTTAGAGTTCTTATTGGTTGTGCATGCTAGTGGGGGGATAAAGTGCAGTGCTAGTGCTAGTGGATTTACTTACCCAGTTACCTGTTTTGTATATTACTCACCTGTACATATCTGCACCTGCTGTTGTTTATTTACATTTACGCATTTGGCAGACGCTTTTATCCAAAGTGACTTACATTGCTTTATCCTATACATAGGCATGTGCAATCCCCTGGGATCGAACCCACAACCTTGCGTTGTTAACGCAATGCTCTTATCACAGAGCTACAGGAAAGCTTATACTCAACCCACATGTGTTGCCCTGTGTTGTCTTCAGTAAAGACTTACATGTTTACACTTTTTATATTACACTTACCTTCTGCCGCGGTCTGGGTTCATTTTAACAGAAGACCAGACCCAAACAATAATTAGGCTAACACCAAGTGGCACTTACATCCTCCTCTTTTCCTCGTGCACCACGAGACGGCTACTGAAACTAAGTCAGCTTCAGATCTCAGAGTCCGCTCCAACATGCACTCACATGCCTAAGCACATCCAGTAGCCTGCTCATTGCCCCAAACTCTACAAGGAGCTTACTCTTAGTTATCATCCCACAGCTAGTTTTAGTGCCTGTTCTCACCACAGAGCCCAGCCCATCTCAGAGCTTAGTGCAGCGCCCACTCTCATCCCAGAGCCCAGACCAGTGCCTGCTGTCACCCTAGAGCCATGGCACACTCTTATCTCAGGGTCTTGTCTAATGTAATTCTTACTCCAGAGACCAGCCCAGTCCCCGTTCCAGAGCTTAGCCTCATACCAATGGCAGCCCCAGTAGGTATGAAAATTTTGGGGAGCAGCTCCCGTGTTGAGGAGGCCGTTCCTATACATCTGTTTTGTGGATTACTCACCTGTCCTCCACACCTTCTAAATAAATTGAGCCGCCCCTTTCAAAATTACATTCATGAAAAAGTAAAAACCCTAGGAGTTATCCTGGATTCTGAACGAAGATTTTATAAATAAATCAACTCCTATAAGTCAAATCCAGTTGTCTGCAGCTTAAAGGGGTCGCAAGCTTGAAAACTTCCTAATTTTTAATGATCTGGAGATTGTTAATTATGCATTTATTTCACGCACTTTATTCCGGAACTAACCTGTCCTCACGTTCATGTTTACAATTGGTCCAAAATGAGGACGAAAAAGAAGGAGCATATTACCTGTGTTAGCTTCAGTTCATTGGTTACCTGTTAAATTCAGAGGTGATTTTAAGGTTTTAGCTTTTGTTTTTTTCATGGTTTTGTTCCCATTTACATTTCATATCTTCTCCAGCATTATTCTCCTGCGAGAATACTACCCTTGATGAGCTTCACTTTCAGGCGGAGTCTTAGAGCAGTCCAACTGATGTAGTGGTTAGTGCTCTGGGTTTGACGTTGGTGGTTTGAAGCCCCGGTCCTCTTTCACTTTGTTTCTCATTGAACATATGGGACCCTCCTCTGACAGCAACATTCTTAGTTGTCAAGGATGCACATATAATGAAAAACAATCAGTTTGATCCCTGCTCACAAGCAACACTGTTTGTCTCATCGCGCATTTATTCATATTTACAGAGACATGCAAAAATGTCAAGGCCACACACACTACATGTTACACATGATGGGATAATATTTAAAGGGGGCTGGAGGTAATTTTGGGACAGGATCTGTTTTTCCTCCCTGTCACGTTTCTACCCCGTTAAACTTATTGTCATGGCTCTGCTTCCTTAGTCATGTTTTTCTTGGTCCTGTAGCAGAGCCATGGCAAAGTCTTTGGTTATGTGTGGAGAGAAACATATTATTGTCCGTTTGACAGTAATATACGTTCTCTCCAGTGTCTTGTCATTGGCCCCATTCCTCTCGTTTCCTCGTTATCCTTCCCTAAGTGTTTGATTACCCACACCTGCCCCGTGTCGTTATCCCTCGTTTGTCTTCCCTTTAAATACCCTCTTGTTTCTTTGTCTTGTGCTCGTGGATTGTTTTGTGTTCATGCTTGTACGTTCGGTGTACCTCTGGCTCGTTCGTTTTGTGTCACCTTGCCTTATTGGATTTTATTACCCTGCCTTGTTGGATTGACTTACCTTGTGTTTTGATTTCTTATTCATTCCCTAGTGTGGAGTTTAGTTTTGTTATCCTGTTTTCTTGTTTTACCCCATCGTGGGTTTTTGTTTGAAGTTCGTGTTTTGTTATAGTTTTCCCCATTGTGGGTGTTTTGTTTTATTATTAAAGTTAAGTGTTTTCTGCATCGCTGCCTGCAATTGGGTTCTTCCTCATTTCTTGACAGAATCCACCAACCCCGACTGAACCCAGTAGGCAGCGATGGACGTCACAGCTCCCAGGTGGTCATGCACCTCCAACCCGGTGTGGTGGGAGTCAATAGCCTCCCAGTCGCACGCTGGAGGTGGCCCCTTCCCGGCTCAGCGCCATCGTCCACTGCGGGACTACGCTCGTGAGGTCGAGGCCAGGAGGGCCTCCGTCCCCGAGGTGCTGGTTTTACGAGCACCTATAATAATACCAATAATTAAATTGGAATCCTCCTCAGTGTGCCCTCGCATGGCCAAACCCTGGCATGCAAGAAATTGTAGAGATGATAAAACACGCATTAAAGCAATTCTTGCGTCTTCCATCTGCTTTTGATTAGCTGCATTTAGAGCAGTAGCCACATTAGTACCTGCATCGGCAGTGCTAATAATGCTAACCGCAGCTCGGTGAAGATTTGATCTTTCGTGACACCTAAATCTTTCCAGTGCTTTCGACCAGCTAGAAAAGCCATCTTTTACAAATGCCGCATATGATTCTTGCTCGTGTGTGGTAGATGGGAGTGGGGCACGCGTGTCTTTTGCTTTACAGCAGAGTTCACAAAATACCTTGGGGTTTTTTTATAGCATTGTATGCTATCCAGGGAAATGTTTTTTTTTCCAGTTTTCTTGATATGTTCGAGACTGCTTCTGCCTCCCGCCTTTACTTCTGCTGCTGTCATTACTTGATGATGTCGTCGACGACAACGGCTGTTCACTTGAAGTATTAGCAACACTGCTACTTACTGAAGAGATAGGGTCAATTAAAGTTTTCCTTTTAATCACGAACCTGTCCATTTGTACTCGAAATTTAAAGACAAATTGACATTATCGCAACGATTAACAATGCCCACTGCTGTTTGCAAGGCCAACCACTCTATCTGAATTACGACTCATAAGATCAACCAATCAGAGAGACACCCTATTTTTAAAAGCATTTTGATCGGTTAAAATTGATTGAGAAACATATGCCATTTTTCCGTGGGTGCTCGGCAATTTCCGTGGGTGCTCGAGCCCCGGAGCACCCACAGGATCGGCGCCTATGGCACAGTTCTTTCTAGAAGCTGACAGAAAATTCTCATGACCGACTATTTCTCCAACAGCCAGACAACAGCTCTCAACATTCACATTCGACGCCACTTTCACGCCATGACGAAGTGTGAGTGAGCTCAAAGCATGTGCTCTTGGAGCCGCCATGCCCCACGCTCACGCGGGAAACCCCCCCACCAAACAAAAAACACCTAGATCAAATCACCCCGCACAAATAAAACAATCAAAATCTACAAAATAAACCAGTAAACCATCTGCTTTGGACTGTAATGAAAACCAAACACAAAATCTTTTTTAGTAAAAAATATTTAAAAAAACAATTAAAATCCTCAAAAGTTCAAAAAGAGAATTAAGTCGACAACAATATATAAAACAATGAAAAAGGGTCTCTCGCGCCAAACAAAAAGGACATTTGTCACTTACTGTAGGCTTTAAAATGGAAATAAAAGCATTCACAGCAACAGCTCCATGTAGGATTCTCCATTGCAGATCCCCAATTCTTTTGGTTAATGGTGGTTTATACAGTGCTCTCCAAACAGATTTAGTCTCAGAATCAACCTAACTCATCTCTCCATACTGTATCTGTTTTACTACTTAAAATACGCTGATTAATTATTTTCACAATACAATTATATAACACCTTCCCTTTAACTTCACAAAAGTCGATACATTCATTTTCTCCCAAGTTTAACAAAAGACTACAAGACCTATCCAAAGTGGGAGTAATTTCAGTACCTGGAAAAAATTCTGTCCCTGATGCTAATAAAAAACCCTTACTGAACTCTTCCAAAAGTGTTTTCTCTTCATAGGTTAGATAAAAAGTTAATTTATCAAGAAATTTCTTTGCAAACTGTATCGATTTAACCTCTAAAACTGTGGCAACATTTTCAGCATTTTGTAAATCGCATCCTGCTTCAGTAATAATATATTTCAATTTAAAAGCTCCTTTTTACATAAAATATCTTCCAACCCCAGAATATCTTCACCAGAAACATCAAATCGAGCTCCAAACACAATTGGTTCTTCTAATAACCAGTGAAGTGACATGGCTGAATCCATCCACTTTTGTTTAAACAGACCCCAAACTATATTAAGCTCTGGTAAAAAGAAGAAATTCCAACAAAGTTCAATCTTTTATGATCCATTAAAAACTAAGTTAAATCCAGAGATGGCAAAAGTACACACATCCTTTACTTAAGTAGAAGTACAGATACTCATGTTTAAAAGTACTCAAGTAAAAGTTGAAGTACTGACTAAACTTGTTTACTCAAGTAAAAGTATAAAGTATGGGCTCTAAAATGTACTTAAGTAAAAAGTAGCCAATACTACTACCTGTTTTAGAGTCACGCTCGTACCTCACAACTGAACTACCATTATGTAGAACACAAGCATAAAAAAGACTGATGGAATAAATCTATTTGCCACTACCTAGTGGAAAAAAACACAAATGTATAATACAATTATGATGTAAGATAAGAGTGTAAAGGACAAGCGTATTGATAATAATTGTGACAGAATTCCCTTTGTCTCAAGTTCTCAACCATAATTTTAGCTATTCTTTGTGTTGCCTTCCGCCTTGGTCCGTGGCAGCTTCTTAGACTACTAGCCTATGTCTGCGATGCGTAATAGCCAGGAAATGACTGTTTGGTACTGTGATTGTCAAAACATTTTATAACAGAATTTCACTGCTTTCAATTTTAGATTAACTGTCCCTTTAAATTTTAAGCACAGACCATTCATGGACATATCATTATACAAAGGTTGTAGACACTTGGGAGATCTTGTCAAAAAGAGAAAACTGAGAAATAAAGAGATAATTAATTAGGCAAGTCAATTTACTTGGTAACCATTACTGTTTTTCTCGATTGGTTAAACACATTTCTTGAAATTATGCCTCGCTTTAAAATATTAAATGTTTAGCCTCTTACATTGTACGTTACACTCGTTCAACATTAAAACTGATGTCAGTGTTGCTAGATTAGGTGGATGATTTCCAGCCCAAAGGCTCACTAAAACCTACTCACTCCAACAAAAACCAGCCCAAAATTTTAACTTCCAAAATAATGTGATAGTATTTTATTGCAATGTCAATCAACGTTGATAAGGATCGTTTTTTATTTCCTTATAATTTTAATCATGACAAGATGAAAAAATATAATAAAAATCAGGAAAATAGATCAAACAGATCAAACAAGGCAAATGCATTAAGAAAATTAGAAAATAAGACTAATAGGATATGTCCAGAAACCACTTCAAATGGCAATCAGGAAATTAGCGCATTTTTGTGCAAAAGTGCCCACTATAATTAGTTCATCGAAAGCAACGCAATGAGCAGGTATTTTTCACTCGTTCATGAACTTAACGCACACACCACGATAGCAAAAAACATGCAATTCATACATACTAATGAACAACAGCAACAATAATGCGCTTACCTTAACGAGCTGCCTTAACTTCTGACAGAACTACAGTACATCTTTCGTGAAGTATATGTTTGTAGAACATGCGAATAGCTAAATAGCTAAATTACATATTTAAAATCTGGTCCTTTCGCGCTAAAAAACCCTACCATTCACGAGTCACCACATGATGCAGAATATCACGCTCGAGATCTGAGAACAGTTACTCTGTCTTCTTTGATTTGATTGGTCACCGCTTTGCTCTGTAAACAGTAACTCCCGCCTTCTTACATTTGATTGGCTAGTGGTCACCTCACACAGAGCTTTGGCTTTTAGGCAGACCTATCATTAGGTTGAAAAAGTCACGCAATGACAAGAAATAATATTGATTGTGCATCAAATACAGATTAAAACTAAAGTAAAGAGCCTGGTTTGAAAATGTAAGAAGTAGAAAGTACAGGTATTTGCGTAAAAATGTAAGAAGTGAAAGTAAAATGTCGTCAGAAAAATAAATAGTGGAGTAAAGTACTGATACCAGAAAAATCTACTTAAGTACAGTAACGAAGTATTTGTACTTCGTTACTTCCCATCTCTGGTTAAATCTAGTCCCATACCACCAACTTTCTTTAAAATACTTAAGGCTAGTGGTCTCCACACAGCTGAATAAGGACCCATCAAAAGTTTTTGAACAAACTGCAGTTGATAAGCGGCCCCTCTATTTGCGAGATTAACCAGACCTTGGCCTCCTTCATCCTTAGGTATGAACAGAATACTTTGGGGAGTCCAATGATAATTGTCCCAAAAAAAGTCCACCAATTCTTTCTGAATTTAAATAATAAGTCCATTTGGTGGATCCACACAAGCAAGTCTGTGCCATAATGAAGATGCCGCAAGATTGTTAATGATGAGTATGCATCCTCTATAAGACACTTGTGAGAGTAACCATTTCCATTTTTCCAAACGTACTTTTACCTTCTCCAGTATGTCTTCCCAGTTTTTCTTTAAGAAATCTCCATTACCTGAATAGACACCAAGATAATGCAGTCCTCCTTTTTTCCAGAGCAGTCCTCCAGGTAATCTAGGAAGATCACCATTCCAGTCCCCAACTAGTAAAGCCCCCTAGTACCCTAACCCCCTCCCCAATTTACCTTGGCAGAAGAAATACTTTTAAAATCATTAACAATCTTATCCAATTTTTCTACATCATCGTTTCCATTAACAAAAACAATAACATCATCAGCATAGGCAGATAGGACAAAAGAAACATTACATCCCGAGAAAGTTAACCCTTTTAGTTGAGTTCTTATTTTATGAAGCATTGGCTCTATAGCTAGAGAATACAACATTCCAGACATAGCACATCCCTGCCTACTGTAACTCCTCATTGAACTTTAAAGGGTGCACTCAAACCACCATTAATCTTAAGAACACTCTCAATGTTATTGTACATAGTCTTAATAATTGATATGAATTTTGGACTGATTCCAAACGCTTCCAAATTTTTCCATAGGTACGAGTGTTCTACTCTATCAAAAGCTTTCTCTTGATCAAGAGAAATCAGTCCACACTTAATCCCAAAAGTTTGGAAGCATCTAAAACATCTCTAATTAACGCGATATTATCAAAGATAGAACTATTGGGAATGCAATAAGACTGATCAATATGTATCAATTTACCAAAAATATTACTCAATCTGATGGCCAGAGTTTTAGATAGAATTTTATATTCCACACATAAAAGAGAAACGGGGCGCCAATTACCAATGTCTTGAAGATCACCCTTTTTGGGCAACAAAGTGATGACTGCTCTTCGGCAGCTTAGTGGCAAGAGTCCTCTTGTCAGACTGTCATTCAGAACAGCCAACAAATCCTCTCCTATGACAGGCCATAGAGTTTTGTCAAACTCAACAGGTAACCCGTCAATTCCTGGAGATTTACCATTGTCCATGGTCATCATAACATTGTAAAGTTCTTGCAATGACAAGGCTGTTTCCAGCTCCTTATTAGTCGCCTCATTCACTTTTGGTAAACCATCAAACAAATCATTAGCATTTGCACCCCGTTCCACCAGTTCCCATTTATAAAGTGATGAATAGAATTGCACAATTGCTTATCTCAGCATGTTCAATGAGCTCTTTTCCTGTAGCTTAGCGTAAAGGTGAATAATTCTGCTCTGACCATTTTTCCTTTCCAAATTGAAATTTTTTTTAAGGAGCATCCATTTGAGCTGCAGTTTGGAAATGTGAACGAACTAGAGCTCCTTGTGCTCTCACTCCCAACAGGTCTACCAATCTAGCCTTTTTTTCTTTTAGATCGACAGTATATTTCTTACCTTTTGTTGATGTTATTAACTCTTCTAAAAACGTAATCTCAGTTTCCAAACTCTTCATTGACTGGACTATATCTCTAGTAACATTCAGAGTGTACTTTTGACAAAATTCTTTAATTAAAACCTTCCCACAATCCCACCATTGCTGTAACGAAGTGTAAAAAAGTCTTTGTTGTTTTAACTTGTTCCAAAAATATGTAAAAGTGTCTATAAAATGTTTATCATTCAACAAATATGTATTAAAAAGCCAGTATGCACTCTTAGAATTAACAAGTTTTATAAAAGCACCACATTAAACCAAACTATGATCAGAAAACCCTACTGGAAGAATTTTACAAAACTTGAAAAGATTACATTGATGTTGAACACCATAAAATCTATCAAGCCGTGCCAAAGAGAAAGAATGGTCTGCATTGTGAACCCAGGTGTATTGTCTATCATTTTGATGTATACTTCTCCAAATATCACACAAATTATGGGTTTCAATCAGTTGTTTAATAGCCTTTTTTGAAGCAACGTGTGGTTCTACATGATTTCTATCTAATTTATCATTAGCTGTACAATTAAAATCTCCACCTAAAAACAACATGTCTTCAGGATTTAAATCTTGCAAAATAGTATCAACATTTTTTAAAAACAAAATTCTTTCTGAACCTTTTGTAGGTGTGTAGACATTTATAATCACCATAGTGATTTTCTCAAACTTGATTTTAACTTTTAAAAGATGTCCACCAATCACATCATTAATTTCACATGATAAAGGTATAAAATGTTTAGAAAATAAAACAGCCATGCCCCCACTAATAGTGGATTAATGACTTAAAATAATCTGCCCATCCCATTCTCTTTTCCAATCTACTTCATTTTTAATATCACTATGTGTTTCCTGCAGTAGCATAATATCAATTTGTTTTTGTTTAAAACACTCATACACCATCATTCTTTTATGACTATCTCTGGCCCCATTTACATTTAGCGTTCCAATTTTAAAATTAATCACATTAGTTTTAGACACCATCAACAGAAGGATAAAACGCACAGCTATCAAGGTAGCTAAATTCAATGTTAGCAGTTTCAACATCTTTGACCTTTTTTTAAGTTTATTTACAGTTTTCCGAAGACGGTAAACCTCTACATCTTGAAAAGCTCCTTCTCTCATTAAGTATCTCACATCATTGATAAACTGTGTAACGTTACACTAAGGAAAAAAATCCTCAACCTGCACACCTTTCAGTCCCTTTGTCTCTTTCAAGAATTTACTAATATCTTCAGCCTTATATAGACAAATCTATATCTTCATTTTGCGAATTCATAGAAAATTCTGAAATCAGAGATAGATTTGAATCAGAGGAATCACTGTCTGAAACCATATTCTCACTATCAGCATCATTCATCTTAACCGGCTTAACAATTTTATTACAAGTATTTTTCTTCCTTTTACCGGGAATTTTGAAAACCGCCTGGTCTTTCATCTCAGCATCATTTCGATCTGCTTCATCATTGTCATGTTCCACAACAGCACAAACACTCTGGATAGATTCGTTTTGCTCATCGGACTCTGAGAGCATATCAGAGTCTCTAGGTTCAACTAAAGATTCCGTTAAATTCGGTTCGTTTTCGGAGACTGCTGCCACTAGCAACCCGTCCTCCTCGTCCGCACTCGCAGCTGTGCCTTCGAAGCCAGCCGTGGTTGTCCCTGCAGCGTCTACTTTATCAGGACAAGCACGAACGAGATGGCCCATTTTTCCACAATAAAAACATTTCATTGTAGTATCAGAAGTTGCAAAAACAGTATAATCAAACCCCTCGACTTTGAATTTAGCCAGGTCAATTTCGTCAACTCCACTTCTCAGAACCATGAAAACTTGTCGCCTAAAAGAAACTAAATGTTTTATCAAAGGTGATTTACACCGTAGAGGGATTTTTTAATATTTTAATATTAGACACTAGTTTGCCGTATCTTGACAATTCTTGAACTAATATTTCATCTTTAACGAATGGTGGCACATTTGATAATATTATCCTTTTTGATGGACTACTCAGTGGAAAAGCAGATACAAGTGAGCCGTATAATACGACACCACTTTGAACAACCTCATTTGCTTTTTCGATCGTTTTAAGAAAAAGCACAGTCGAGCCATTCATTCGTGAGGCTGAGACAATATTCTCATGTCCGACAACTTCTCCCACCGCCAAACAGCACTGTTCCACACTGCCTTTAAACTCAACTTTAACTCCATGCCGCCGAGTCAGAGCATCGAAACCCGTGCACTGACACGCCATGGCTCCCAGCAAAAGCGCTGGTTACAAAAACAAACTCTAAATAAACAGTTAACTAAATCAAAACACATAAACAACCACAAACAAAGAAAAAAAGAAGGAAAATAAGTTTAAACACGCGTCCAAACAAACTCTCTCACTCACCACACTTCCACTCGCCCCACAACACTCATGCATGCGCAGAGAGAGAGAGAGCGAGAGAGAGCGAGAGAGAGACAGAGCGAGAGAGAGAGAGAGAGAGACAGAGCGAGAGAGACAGAGCGAGAGAGATAGAGCGAGAGAGACAGAGAGAGCGCGAGAGAGAGAGGTCATGCACTCCTGAGCTCCTGCTGTTTTACTCCAAACAACATTAGTACTGGAATATTTGGATATATTTTTGGATATATTTATATATACTTGAGACAGAGGCATTCAATGCACTTAATCACAAACTCCATATATAACATTTGTATTCATACATACACACTAACAAAGGAGTATTGGATAATGTACTTTTTCAGCTGAAAATGAGAAAGTCAAAGAAACCATGCAATATGTCAAGAACATGTACCCCTAAAGAATTTTTTTATATAAATGATTAAAAATGACATCAAAGACTTTTAAGTGTTTTGCACACATTTCAAATGACTAACATTAAAAAGGCAGCCTTAAAAAATCTTTCATGGTGAAATGTAAAGCTTTGACATGAAATGTTTCATTTCTCATCAGAGACGTTAGACACAAAGAGACATTGTAATGAAACCAGTGCGTAACTGTTGAAGCTGACACAGCTCATATAGTCTCTTCTCGTGTCGTCTCTGTCAGTACTGTACAGTATAATAAACACATTTCATTCCAAGTGCCAGAGATTTGTTCCGACCTGCCGACACAAACCGTTTGTGTTTCACTTTGCTGTGTCGATGTTTTGATTGAGACCCTGTTACTATTATGAGAGACGTGAGGTGTTTGTAGTGGTGTGGCTGCTGACAGCTGCTGAGAAAGACACTGTCCACAGACCATCTGCAACATCACAACACACCCAAACACTACTACACATACTGTACTGTAACCTTACCATCAATAAACACAGATATACTGTACAATACAATTCAATACCTTTCCTTCAATAACAGTTCATTCAATGTACCATAATATTGATCAAATCTGACATTAAACAGCCTGTTATAGGCACTTTAGATCAATCTATGCAGAGAACAATTCATGAAACAAAACAAAATATGAAAAACGTGACATAAGAATATCAAAGCATTGTTTTGGCATATCCTTACTCTCTTTACGCAGTGTATTATCTGTGGTCAAATATCACCAAAAAAAAATGAAACAATATAAATGAAGTTAAACACACTCATATCCCCATTTCATTAAAACGCACAAAAAAATGCTCAAAATTGTATGTGATATGTGTCCAGTCAATGATATATATTAAATTTATTATAGCGGCCTGCTGTCTGAAACTGGTCTACATTCACAATAACCTAATGATGACTACTGACATTTATGCATGTTTGAGGATGATTTAGACATGTGATGATGTGAAGAGGACGACAATTTATACATGCTTCAGGATTAGTCTATAAAACACTTCCACATAGATGACGCCTGTGTATCCTCACTCGTGACTCCTCGTTGTGCAAAAAGGTGAGATGTCTTACAAGACAGCTGAACTCGATCGATCTCTGGCTCACAGGCTGGAGGATCGAGGAAACCAGGAAGCATCGATTTAAATATTGAGAAGCACTCATATATGTATCTTTCTCTGCACTGTGACTCCACCACAAAAACCCGAGCACGTTAAGAAATTCCCGGGATGTCAGATGAAACGATCATATTGCAGTATATGAGAAAACCATGTCAATGGGTGAACTGCTTTAAAGAGGATCAACTAGAGGTCAGAGGTCAACACAGGTTTTCTTTCGAATCCACAGTACTGTAGAGATGATGCTGAAGTCCTGCACTGACACCTAGTGGTGGAACATTGTAAACACAGCTATAGCATAAAAGTGGTTTAAAGCGGAAATGAACCATTCGATCAAATGTACATTATTTAGTAAACTTATTTTCACTTAAATAAAAAACATATAACAGATTCGATACATGTAACCATTTAAGAAAAAATGTGATGTTTTGTTATGGCTTTTGGAGCAAGGGTGCCGCCATCTTGCAGCGCCACGGCATGTGACATCCCCGGGTTGGTTCACGACATTGCAATATTATCCGATTGCAATACCCTACATTGAGCAGTGAAGAAAAACAAGTATTTCCGTACTTTTTGGATGCGCACTTGTTTTAAAATGGATGGAGACAAACTAGAACGAGCTGATGAGCACATGATTAGTCTTATTAATCAACAAACATTGATTTCATAACGTACGACGCAACGTGATGTAAACAACGCTTCATACAATAAGCGTTTATGTGGCATTTTGCCAGAGTTTTCATACATACCGCTTTAAAGGTCCATTGTGTAGTTTTTTGGAGGATGTATTGACAGAAATGCAATATAATACACATAACTATGTGTCGGAGGTGTATAAAGACCTTACATAATGAAGCGTTATGTTGTTATGAGCTATTTCTATTTACATGCACGGCGGGTCCCCTTACATGCAATTCACCATGTTGTGTCAGCCTCTGTTGTACTTAAGGGAGGGGAAGGGTTGGAGTGAGCCCTTGGTTGCAATAGACTCTATGCACACAGAGTGATGACGTACATCCATTAAAATCTCAGCCGGCTAAGCCACTTCCGCTCTCGTAGGGCTGCTATGTTTACAAATTAAAGACTGGTCCTTTAATACGTAGCCTACTTAGCAAAAAAAGTTTTCCCTAAAAATCTTATACAATTAGCAATAGCACATGCTGACCACGGTGGCTTATTTTCGCTACACTTTTTGTCCCCAGCCCCATAGACCCGTCCCTGTAAATAAAAACAATAATTAAGGATTATTATCATCTGAAACTCCATCTCTATGACAATGCTTCTACATTCCTAACACTTCACAATAATCACATTTTTCCCAATTGCCCCATCACCAGTTCTCAACCAAAGACTAGATATTACCAAGACAGGGAAAAGAGTAAAATACAGCTTTTCAGTAAAAAGTGCCAATCATCAATCAATATATCATTTATAAAAACACATTGCGAACAGTAGGCCACAACGATAAGAAAATGATGCGTTTTCTAACAAGACCTCATGAATGATTATGCGCTTACCTGTGCGCATGCGTAGTAGCTGGAGCAACCCAGAAAACGTTTTTGACTAATAAAACCGTTTTCTGTTTCTTTTAGAAACACAATGATGTCGTGTTTAATTGTTGGTCTGAATTGTGTTGTTTAGTTGTGACTTAACTAGCCTATTTATCCTATTGAAGTAAATAAGGGGCCTGGGGCCAGTTGAATAAACTTAGCTCCCAGCAAACACAAAACGTTCCCCTAACGTTAGTCTTTGGTTCCCGTTTGGTTGTTTTCTGGGAACCAAAAAATAATGTTCTAAAAACGTTCTTTTCAGGTTTTAATTCATTGCAACCAGAAAATAACGTTCCCAGAACGTTGCAGGCTGGGTTTTTAAAAATAACCAGAAATTAACGTTCCCTGATGGTTATTTTTTGGTTATTTTCTGCTCTCAGAACGTTGGTGTTTTTTAAGCAGTCATGAAATAAAGTTGCAGACGTGCAGGTACGTTCCTTGTGACCAGTCCTCACAGCTTTTGTCTTTTTTCAACATCATCTTTCTCTCAATTTCTCTTTGGTGTAAAATAGCTTGTTTCGTTTTTTTCTCTAGCTCTCCTGTTTCCTCCAGATTTGGGAAATATTTAAAAGTAATCCTGCTGCAACCTGAAGGGGGTGCTGTGCTTTTGCGTTTCTTGCGGTTGCTTTTACTTCTGTGTGAATTTTAAGTGAATCATGTTGGCATGATCTTCTTTCATGCAAAGACTGTAAATAAATTTAAGAAAGCTTAAATTCAAGTTTAAAAGGTCATTACTTGTATGTATTACTATTTAATCTCTTTATTATTTTGGCCGTTTTGTTCACTGATGGCATGACATTATTTTTGACAGTTGTTTAAAATAGTTTTGTTCAATAAATGCCTTTTCCACCCATTGGACTTTGACCGTTATTAGTAACTTTTCGTGGGAAAACATTTGAGGTTTTACTCCTAAAGTTTAATCTATGAACAGACATACATAATTCATATCATTGTAGTTGGTTAACTGACTTAGATAATTTTATGTATTAACATGAATAAAGTACATGGTGGCTATCCTGAGCCTGCACCATGAAGTGTAGCTGAACAAACGCAGGGTTACTAGTTTTGAGTTGACATAAACAAACCAATGCAAAAGTGTACTTTACACGTGTACTTTATTGTATGCTACAATATTAAGATACCCTCAAACTCCTTCTTAGAAAAAAATGAACGTAAAGTGTTAAAATAGCAGTGTATCTTTTTACCTGTGTCTTATTTAATTATTACATTTCATGCAATTATCAGAGAAAGCCAGCAAATTTTGTATCTCTAAAATCATGTTTTAACTACACTAAACATAGTATTTGGTCTTACACAGGGACGCGCAC
Organism: Triplophysa rosa; assembly: GCF_024868665.1. Taxonomy (NCBI): domain Eukaryota; kingdom Metazoa; phylum Chordata; class Actinopteri; order Cypriniformes; family Nemacheilidae; genus Triplophysa; species Triplophysa rosa. The sequence goes on along the minus strand of NC_079902.1, from coordinate 137,057 downwards.
AGACATTTTGAGGGGCATGGGCTCAAGTGGAAAAAAGGGCACTTCTCATTTTTGTTTTAATTTTTTTCAAACAAAATTCAATTCAATTCGATTCAATTCAATTTTATTTATATAGCGCTTTTCACAATGTGCATTGTTCCAAAGCAGCTTTACAGGAGCAAATAAGAAAAACACAGAAAGGTAAAACACAACACAGTGCATGGTGTTTATAGACCAAGCAAGATCATTATAATAAATAATATCTAATAAATAAATAAATAAATGAATAAATAAATAAATAAATGCAGTCTCCCGGTGAGCAAGCCAACACTGCACTGCTCTGCTGTGGCGAGGAACCCAAACTCCAATGATGAATAAATGGAGAAAAAAAAAACTCGGGAGAAACCAGACTCAGCAGGGAGGGCCAGATCTCCTCTGACGTGTCATAGCTGCACTCAGTGACCCCGACCAAAGCCACCGAGCAACGTCCACGAAGAACAGGGAGAGCCCACGAGCAGCGACCCAGGAAGCCCCACCCGCCGAAAACGTGCAGGTCCAACCCGGTCCCATTCCGCGATCAACAACAGACAACAGAGGAACAACCAGGGAAAAGTAGTAATGGCATAATTAACTTTATTCCTCTGTTGTCCGACATCGACCACAAAACAAGACCAACCAGACCAGACCCACACAGTCCCAACAAATGAAACGCCCCGAACCACAACCAACAAGCCCCCCCACTCCCTACAACACCCACCCAGCTACCTCCAATCAAAGTCACTGAGTGCAGCCATAACTTCAAACTGCTGTCGTGTGATGTAAGTTTAGTATTAAATACCATAAAAGACAAAAAGACAATGGTGTGGAAGGAAAACAAATTAAAATTAGAAGTGTTGTTTGTGACGCACCAGCGAGGGCAATGGTTAAAAAAATAAAACAGTACTCCGGATATTATAGGTGCAATTAATGCACTCAGCGGAGCATGTGGGTATCTGGACGAGTGACTTTTCCAGAGGTAGATAACCTGACTCTACATACAGATGAAGCATACCGTGCTGAGATGGCAAGACGGCAAGAAGAAGAGGCAATTTCAATGTCCCCATTTGTGAAGCTACCTGTGGACATGATTGATCAATTTCCAATAGACTACATGCACCAGGCCTGCTTGGGAGTCACAAAAAAATGACCACAGTGTGGATGAGAGGGGACCGGAATGTCCGAATGTCTGCTGGACAAAGCAATGAAGTGACCCATGGCTGTTGTCACTCATTCCAAGCTGTTTTGTAAGAAAACCAAGGGGTCTGGAGTAGGGTTGGGTACCGTTCACTTTTTAGCCGGTACCGGTACCAAAACAGTACCTGGAATTCGGTGCCGGTACCAAACGGTACCTTTTTTCGGTACTTTATTTATTTCAGTGAAAAAATGTCCAAACCTCTCAATTCAAACATTTTGTTGAAATTTTACACAAAGACTATAGAAATAACTACAGCATTATTATTACAACCAGCTTATTCTATTTCCTCCTCACACACATAATCATTTATTCATGCAGTGTGATAATTTACCTAAACCATGAGGCCTCCGCCATTAACAGACCATTAGATAATATAGAAAAACAAAACTTGAAAAGTCTAGAAAAATATATTTAACAGCATCATTACTGAAAATAACAGATTGATTTGTAATATACATTTTTATCAGAGATACTGAAAGAATTAAATGTGCATCAGTCTCCTGCGGCGCTTTAAACTGCACCTTGACGGTTGGCCTCACTCACCTCTTTCCATCCACTGCTCTAATCTGTCTCTAATAACTTTGTTTCAGGACTTCATGAGATGATTTTATTCATTGGTGGACAGAAAACACAAAGCGCCTTAACAAACTTAAATGTTCAGCGCAGTGTTATGTCCGTGCGTACTGGCTGCGTCTGAGCGCGCATTTCCTTAACGCGATTGTATGCTTCATTTTCTAAGTGAAATAAATAATATAAATATGATAACCATATGTAGAGTCGAGTGTTTATTTTCATTTTGTACGTTGATAAGGACAGCCTGCTTTATTAGCGGTTTTAGTTTCGCTTTGCGTGAAGTAAACCCAGATAGCACAATCCATCTGGTTTACGTCTATTTGACGTCTGCATTTACATCTGCAAGACATCTTAAATACATAGTTTGCTCATCTGCAATACGTCTCGGAGACGTCTGAACGTCTGTAATACGTCTGCTAAAGATCTGGAGATCTGCTGCTTAAAAACATCTGCTAAACATCTTAGAAAGAGCTGTTGTACATCCATTCTAAATCATAAACATCTTACAGACATCTTCTAGATGTGTATATGACGTCTGACAGCAGACATCTCCGAGACGTATTGCAGATGAGCAAACTATGTATTGTAGATGTAAATGCAGACGTCAAATAGACGTAAACCAGATGTATGTGTGCTATCAGGGAAATGTTCTCTCTCTCTCTCTCTCTCTCTCTAGTACCCGATGCGTTCTCAAGTACAGAAATTTGGCACCGATTGATTTAGTGCGAATCGATACTCTGTTGTACCGAGGTAATTCGGTCGGTGCCCTTAAAAGTACCGAGTCTGGTACCCAACCCTAGTCTGGAGGACATAGACAGGTGGAAGGCAACTGAACTGCGGCAGTTTGCTGTGTACACTGGTAAGATTGTGCTTAAAGGAGTTCTACCACAGCATCTGTACAATCATTTCTTGACCTTCAGTGTTGCCTTGGGACTTCTCCTGTCACCAAACACAGCGGTAACACACAACAGCTGCAGCAGTGAGTTGATGACATACTTTGTTTCAAAAACAAAAGAGCTGTATGGAGAGCACTTCATGGTCTATAACATGCATTTCTATGACACATCTATCAGCAGAGGCAAAGAATTTTGGATCTCTTGATGCTTGCAGTGCATTTCCATTCAAGAACTTTCTGGCGAAGCTTAAGCGACGAGGAAGATCAGGAAAGCATCCGCTTGTTCAAGTGGCCAAACGATGCATTGAGATGGCACATTTTCCACAGACCCAATCTGTGGTGACAACCAGAGGTGGGTAGAGTAGCCAAAATCTTTACTCAAGTAAAAGTACAAGTAACTATTTTAAAAATTACTTGAGTAAAAGTAAAAAAGTATGCAATGAAAAAACTACTCAAGTAGCTAGTTACTTAGTTACTTTGTATCTGATTATATAGGCCTACTACATAAAATTTATATTAACGCCAATATTTTAATATTACATTTTAATCAATATTTTTTAATTATCATAAGCAGATATCTTTGCAATATACTAGAGAGACTAAAGAATAGACAAACATAGAAGTGACAAGCATTTCTGTAAATTTCATCCTGATGTCAATGTAGTTTACACAACTTATTTAGAATAATAGACCATGTCAAACTAAAGCATGAACTAAACTCAGAGCATTTCCTAAGATGATCTAGAACATCTGCAGTGCTCTCTTAAATGAAATACACACTTTTGAACAAAGCTCATGTTTTCTCGTGTTGTGTCACGTGTGTGTTGTGAAACGCTCTTACTTGTAAACAAACAGTAAACAGTGAACCACACGCCCATCAACAAGTTTTCTTCCTTCTGTTCTTCAAATGTATATTTCTGCAAGCCCACGTCTCTGTGTCTGACAGGTAACGCGCATGTTGCTGTGTCTGACGAACAGGTCGCGCGGGTGCGCGCATATGGCGGGCATTTATCATTGCTGGCAAACAATATGACACATTTGCAGTTTTGATTGTATAGATATAGATTAATATCCACTTCATCCAACGCTCTTTGTGTTCTGCGTGTTCTTAAGTTTCGCGCTACGAGGAGTGAGTAATCCTGCTTCAGATGATTCAGATCGTGCTGCGAACTGAACAAATCATTTGAACTGATTCATTAGCCTATTCAAATGGTTTTGCCCATTGTTCAATTAATGCTTTCAAAAGAATCGACTCAAAAGAATCGATCACTCGGGAATGCCCGTAAAAAGAGACGACAACCTTGAAATAAACAACGCGTTTTAAAAAGCATATTTTAAAATGAAGGAACGAAGGAACGTCACGCAATGTAAGTTATGTAACGAAGTAAAAGTACAGATTTTCTATTAGAAATTTACTCAAGTAAGAGTAAAAGTACACACTTAATTTTACCTAAAAAGTACATATTTTCCAAAATGTTACTCAAGTAAATGTAACGAAGTAAATGTAGCGCGTTACTACCCACCTCTGGTGACAACAAAGTGCAAAACCAAAAGACCAAACAATGCCTTCATTATTGGGGAGGGGAACTTGTTGTGTGGCCATTGAAGAGAGAGAAGAGATGAATGAGACTGGTTCCCCATTGCTATTGTGCAAGGTTTTTGAAAAATCCGAACCACTTTTCCAAGACCCATGTGACTCAAGAATGATCGACTGCTTTAAAGTGCAGACAGGACATTCCATCAATAAACTCCTCCCAGAACGGCAGCTGACAAGAACTGCCATAATGGTGGAAGAAAACCACCAGCTATTCTTTTTGGGCATTCTGCATACCCTTTAACGCCATGTTCCCTATCTCAACTCAACTTTATTTATATAGCGCTTTTTACCATTTTCATTGTTACAAAGCAGCTGTACATGAGACATATTGACTATAAGCAAAATAATTAAAGTTATACCTGCAAAAACAAGAAAAGGGTGAAAACACAGAAGACAGACATACCCACATACAAAACACTCCACACACACAATATGCACATGTACTAACACAAATAGACATAGACACACACACACACACACACACACACACACACACACACGCACACGTACGTACACAGACAAGTACGCACACACGCTCAGTGAGAGCACACATTTAAGATAAAGGAGAGAGCAGCACAGGTCAAATATAACAGACTATAAATTCCTATATGCAATATAATTAAGTAAAACTTTAAAATTCTAAAGCAGCCCCCCCCCCGGCCAGGCAGATGCAAAACAGTATGCAAACGGTGGCGAGGAACCCAAAACTCTAATCGAGAAAAAAAACCTCAGGAGAACCCAGGCCCAACCAGGGGATTCCAGTTCCCCTCTGGCAAAAGCTGCTGCCTCTGCACAAGCTCCAGAGAGCTTGCACAACAAGGCTAAATAAAATAAATAAACTTACTAATAAGGTAAATTATAGTTTAAGATTATCATTAATAATCTAATAAATTTTGTAGTGAAGACGTGTCAGGTGACCGCGTCCTTCTTTATCCAGCTCCATCGTTTCAGCTCTTGTCAGGTCGCCGCTTCCCATTCTCCGCTCTACCATCAAGTCAGGCCAATGGAACAATGGAACAATGAGACAAGACTGGCTGAGAGTAGAGTACTGTTCTGCACTCTTTGATGCAACAAGTACATCAGTTGTGTTTTTGGTTCCGGTTGATCTAACTAATGCAGCCTAAACCCTCAGAGGATTTATATTATGGAAGAGTAGTGTATGCAAGATTAAAAAGATGCGTCTTTAGTCTAGATTTAAACTGACAGAGTGTGTCTGCCTCCCGGACAGTGCAGGGAAGACTATTCCAAAGTTTAGGCGCTAGATAGGAGAAGGATCTACCACCTGCACTTGATTTTGAAATTCCAGGTATTACCAACAGACAGGACGCCTGAGAGCGTAATGCACGTGAAGGACTGTAATACAAGAGGAGTTCATTCAAGTACTGAGGAGCTAAACCATGTAAGGCTTTATAGGTAATAAGCAAGATTTTAAAGTTAACGCGATGCTTTATAGGTAACCAGTGCAAGGTTGACAGAACCGGGCTAATATGTTCATACTTTTTTGTACGTGTAAGAACTCGAGCTGCCGCGTTTTGGACCATTTGGAGTTTTTGTAATAAGCCTGCAGGGCAACCACCTACAGTGCATTACAGTAATCTAGTCTTGATGTCATGAATGCATGAATTAACTTCTCTGCATCTGACATTGACAGCATATGACGTAGTTTAGGTATATTCTTAAGATGGAAAAAGGCAATTTTACAGGTGTTGGCGACGTGGCTCTCAAATGACAGATTACTATCGAATAGAACGCCAAGATTCTTTGCTGACCACGAGGGTTTTATGGAACATCCGTCAATAGTTTATCAGTATTCTTGGTTGTTTCTTATAGCAGTTTTCGGTCCAATAAGTAACACTTCTGTTTTGTCCGAGTTCAGTAATAAAAAGTTGTTACTCATCCAGTTTTTTATATCGACTATGCATTCCATTATTCTATGGAACTGCTGTGTTTCATGAGGCTTCGAGGAAATATAAAGTTGAGTATCTCCCTGCCACCTTCCTCATCTCCACTGTAAAAAAAATAACTTGGCTTATTCACTGTAAAAAAAATACTTAAGTTTTTAAGTTAAAAAGCATCATTCATTTTTTAAGTTAAATCAAATTAGCTTTACGAGTCAATTGAACTTCAATTATATTGGACATGAAAAATCTAGTTGTATTTTTACAACGCAAATTTAAGTCAGTTCATATAATTAAGTTCAATTGATTCATAAAGCTAATTTGATTTTAACTTAAAAATTTAAAAGAACTATTCACCCAAAGATTAAAATTCCGTCTTCATTTACTTACCCTCGAGTTGTTCCAAATCTGTATACATTTCTTTGTTCTGATAAGAGAAAGATGCTGGTTCTGGAAGAATGCTTGTTGTAACCAAACAGCCACCATTGACTACAATAGTCGGAATAATTGCTTTGCTTAAATTGCTAATTGCTTAAATTTTGAAGAATATAGGAAAGCAAACAGTTCTGGGGCACTTTTGACTACCATTGTAATTTTTTTCCTATGGTAGTCAATGGTGGCCAAGAACTGTTTGGTTACAATATCTTTCTCTGCATTCATCGAAAAAATATTTATACAGCTTTAGAGTAACTCACGGGTGAGTAAATGATAACAGAATTTAAATTTTGGTGTGAACTGTCCCTTTAAGGCGGCTGAAATTGGAAGAATATTTTTACAGTTTTCTCACCTCCCTCCTTCCCACCCAACTCCCATTTGATGACTTGGAATCCATCTTAGTAAACAGGTAAAAACTGAAGTTATCATAACATATAAAAATTGGTTGATGTAGCCTACATTGTTTTGTAAATTTTTTATAACAACTGTTAAACCATTAAACAAAATTCTCGACCCAGTGGTCTAAATGCTAAATACCGTAGCCAGTACAGAGTATGTACATGTTTATATCAACAATGGGTGACATAGTAGTAAGAGTTTAAGAAGTGTACAAGGAAAAATACGAAAAGACACAATTTTAGAGACAATGTACACAACGGGGTTTTGCTCTTCCTCATGTTCTTTCTCCTTGTCCAGCACCTCATTTATATATTGACCGTTTATATGTGAAAGATTGTTTGATTTTAAGGACAGATTAGTTGGTTTCAAGGTGATTGATTTTGCCTGACAAGGTGTTTTTTTCAATGTAGTTGGAATATTTTATTTTATTTAAAGTGGACAAAAGTTTAAAGAAATTGACTTTAGCCATTGTAAATTTGGTGTTATCTCCTAACAGATGGAGACAAAGGCATTTGCAGTGGTTGAATTTGCTGATGATGATTCGGTGGAAATTATCCCAACCACCTGGTTGGAGGAAACCACCGAGGTATGCCGTTCCATTCACCAAACTTTAAAATAAAAACCCTTCAACATTATAATCTAATAGCTCATTTTTTTACACGGGGATGTTCTGTTTTTGGACATACACCATCCCAAGGCAGTTGGTTAAAAACAAAGCAATGCCTGACAAACAAAAGTGGAGGCGGTTCTTGGTGAAGAAAATTTGGCTAACAACATGTAATGAGGATATTGTTTCAAATCTTGCCTATGACTTATGGAGATGAGAGTAGTTACAGTTTTTCATAACAAACTATATTTCCAGATTCGTATGCCAAAGCCACCCTGAAATGTCGGCTTGTCGCAGAGACATCCAACATTGAAACCGAAGACACCACAAATAAAGCGAGGACACACAAATAAAACAAGATGATATCAGTCTGACTCTGAAACTGAAATCTCTGATGGTTAGTGTTCAAATTGCTTTAAAATTCTTCTCTCTCTTCAATCCAAAACGAAAGTGACCTAAACTGCAATTCATCGACTGGCCATTAGAAGGGAATCAATCCCATAGACCCCCATGTTAAAACTTTACAGCAGAAAAAAAATGTTTACAGCCTGGTACAAAAAAGTGGTTTTGGGCTAAACAGCTAATTTTGCCCTTCATGATAAGTGTGAGGGGGACAACTGTGCCCGTTTTCACCCTCCATCACTAAAGGACTCCATTTCCCATAATGCTCACCGCTCCCTCACCTTTCTCCAGTCTGCCATCACCCACACCTGTCAGCGATCTCCCTCATCAACTCTACCTCATGTAAGTGCTCCAGTTTCTCCACTTCTTTGTCTGGTCCTGTCTACATCTTGATGGGTCATCTGTGTAAAGCTCATCTTAAGGATTGTTGATTTACTTACCTGTTGTGTTTAATATACTTACTGAATCATCACCTGCATGTTCCTGGTTCCCCATTAATCATCTGGCTTTGCCTACAAGGATACTAACTTTGTTATTCCTGGACTCATCTATTGTTTTGTATGTTTAAAAAATTGTATACGCCATTGCACTTATATACTGTGTGTGTCTCTGTGTGTATACCCTGACAGAAGACTAAACCCTAAAATACAACTACAACAGGATTCTGTCAGAGTATACACAGGCACAGGCTGGCACTGGAGGCAGCAAGTGAGCACAATGGTGTATACAATTTTTCTTAACATGCTAAACAACAGATGAGTGCAAGAATAAAAGTTACTTTCATTGTATGAGGGGGTGTAGATGATAAATGGAGAAGTGGAGTGCTTCTGTGGTGTAGAGTTGATGAAGGAGATCGCTGACAGGTGTGGGTGATGGCAGATTGGTGAGGGAGCATGGAGTATGATGGGAAGTGGAGTCCTTTGGTGATGGAGGGTGACAACAGACGGGGATTGTGACCGTGTGAAGGGGGTTGTGTCTTAAAACTGAGTTTTAAGTAGATTTGTGTCTCGGGTGTGAGCTGTCCAATGGCCTTTTTTATCAATCTACGAAAGGAAAAATATATAATATTTTCTTCATTGTCACGATTTTGCCTTTGTTTACAAAGTCTATAGTGAATTTCCTTGCTTCCAGCGTTTCCTCAAATAGTGCAGTACAGCAGAGGCTAAGAAAGTGTGAGCAGTGCAGTTGTTTAATTCTTGCTAATCTCTTGACCAATTGTTGTTTTTTAAACAAAAACCTTTTCTTTCTGAGGATTTGATTGAGAGGCCAAATTGGTGCAATAAACCAATATGCAGCAAGACACTATAGTGCAGTGTTTCCCAACCCTGGTCCTCGGGGCACACCTTCCAGAATGTTTTAGATCTCTCCCTATATGAAACACCTGATCTGGGGCCTCATTTATAACCGTTGCGTACGCACAAAACATGCCCTGAAAGAGGCGTACGCCACTTCCCACGCAAAAGATGGGATTTATAAAAACAAACTTGACGGAAAAATGTGCGCACCTGCACGGAAACTCTGACCCATGCGTACGGACATTTTGGAGACGGAGCAGTTTGGCGACACCGATGATGAGTTAGTGAACTCAAGTTAGATTGCAAAAGGTAAGTGTGATAAAATGATTATAAGCATTAATCCCTCACACACATTTACTGTGACCTTAAATATCCTCATTATCACGAAGATTAAATCTGCAGAGTTATTTGCGCTTGTATTGAGTGATACTTGTTTCATGCAGCTCTTGTAAAATCAAACTCAAATCTTAAATAAAAATTAAATCTAAATATTTAATCAGCGCTGTCTCACCATCACACTATGAGCGCATGAGGAGGAGATGATCCGACTGCATAGAATATAGGACAGCATCAAATAACACAGTGTAAATAAATAGCTAAATGTATTTTCCTTACTGTGCATAATCATCGAATGTCAAAGTCTGGAAATACAGCCATTAAACTCTCGCACAATCGTTTCTCTAAATGTCCTCGTTATCGGTTCTAACTATGTTCATAACAAAACCGGAATGAAGAAATATTCGTCTTCAACAATTATGTCTTCAAATTTTATCTCAGGCGAAGGACACCAGTAATTAATGAGGTGATTTTAATGAGGTGTTAATGATCAGTCTAAATGCTGTAAACATATAAATGCTGCAGAGACCTTCTTTGGCGTTAATATAATTATAACAATTATTAATATGGAAATCTCAGTGAATCTCATGTGTGGCCATTTGTGATTTCGTTACGGAGATAAAGGATCGGGGTTTTACATAAGTTTTTGTTCTATTTCTATGGCATCTGATAGCGGTTGAACCCGGAAACGGTATACGTCCATAATGGTGCGTGACGTCAGGCTTAACACGCGGATTGGATGGCTTATTAATATACGAATAAGCTTTCATGAGCTGCTTTGCATTGACTATTTATGGGTAAAAATGGGCGTGTACAGGGCGGGATATGAGGCTGATTCACGTACGCACACTTGCAGGTAATCTGTGATTTATGAAGGGAAAATTGCGTGCAGGTGTGCGTGCGCAAGGTTGTATAAATCTCAATTTTTGTTTGCGTACGCCCTTTTCAGCATTCTGGCGTAAGTTCACTTTTAGGAAGGTTTCTACGTACAGTTTTATAAATGAGGCCCCAGGTGTTTTATATAGAAAGAGATCTAAAACATTCTGGAAGGTATACCTCGAGGACCAGGGTTGGGAAACACTGCTATAGTGTACTGTGCAGCAGAAATGCAATGAAAGCTCTTTGAAAGATCAACCAACTTTATTGCAGATGTTCAGCTTTGAGATTTACACTAAGAATACTTACAAAATTGTAACAAAGTGATTCATGAAAATTCATACAACTGATATTTGACAACTTTATTTCATCATCCCTAATTGCATTAATTAAATTAAAAAGTATTTGTGACCTTTACTTTTTGTTTAAATATTCTCAAATGTTTCCAACTCCAACCTGCATGTTCTCAATTCAGGTGATGGCAGAGTTCCACAGAAAAAAAGGTGTCAAAACCCGTTCCACCTGTATGTAAGTTATCACGCTGCATGAAGGAATGTTACATTTTATTCTTTTTTACGCATAATTAAGAATGTTGTATTTTTTAGATCAGCCACTGCCCAAAACATATCCTCTAGGCAAAGGTTAGTAGAATACAAATTTACATGTTTCTGTGTTTGAGATATAATCCAAAATGTATTTAAAGCATGGTATTTCTCTCTGTCCGACTATCAAGAAAAACAAAGATCTCCTGATTTATTCTGTAGGGGGACGTTTTTTAATGTTTTATTGTTAAAAAACATGTTCAATATCTATATGCATGCAACTCTATTAAAAATAAATAAATACATTTACAGCGGAAGCACAATTGTCAGAGTCCACATCAAGGTGTGTACCACAATTTTATTTTGATACATTTATAAATCAATCAGTTTTAAAACACATTTTGTTTGATGCCATAGCAGTGTCCGATCTACTCTTGAGAGAGCCACCGGCTTCATCCGAAGAACTAACAAAGAGTAGTATTAGTAGTAACAGCTCTGTCACAAACATGCATACACATCAAAGACCTGATTGTTTCATTTCTCCTTAGACTACCGCACAAATGTCTTGCAGAAATTGCAAGAGCTGTGTGAAAATTGGCAGGACATTCTGTCTATGCAGAGGCGGATTCTCACTGTGCCGGGGGTTGTGGCAGAGATGGACTTCCTGGAAAATGGGCCCTGCCAGACTATAGATGAGTTAAAACAATTCGATAGGATCCTGGAAAGCAAAGAAAAAAGGACAAATATGGTAATAAATACAGCAATATATACAGTGGTCGAATTGTAAAGAAATAGGGGATTGGGGCTGGAGTGGTAAAGGTCCGTGTTTGTGTGTGTGTTGGGGAGATCGCATGTTCATGACAGAGATGCTCCAAAATGCGCGCAGCACTTTATTTACAGAAGAGGATGGGGGAGGTTTTACTGACAGTTCAAGGACCCCATGCTTAGTTTCAAGCTCTTTCAGATAGTTTTCATTGGTTAAATATTTCCCAAACCCTGGACAGACGTAAAGGGTGACCAAAAGTAATAATTTACAAAAACATACAAATGTTAAAATATGAAAATAAGAAATTTCCGCCCAACCATGACGATCTGTATGATAAAATTTATATTATCTCTCACATAGCCTACCTTCTCTGGATCGGTTCCACATTTGTGGAATGATCTGCCCGCTGCTACAAGATCCTGTGGCCATCTTTAAGAACCGTCTGAAAACACATCTCTTCCGTCAACACCTGACTGATCAGTTCTGACTTCTATCTCTTTTCTACTCTTTCTATATAAAAAATAAACTTAGCTCTGTATACCGAGTTAGGCTTTGTGAGACCAGTTTTATTGCACTTATGCTTTTTGTTGTCCTTATGTTGCTTCTATTGTTTCCCTCACCTGTAAGTCGCTTTGGATAAAAGCGTTTGCTAAATGACTAAATGTAAATGTATTAGGCCTCCACCTTTTCTTGGTTTTCAGCATTTTTACTGGACTCCTGCAAGAATCCTACAGAAGTTCTGCAAGAATGTACCCGTTCTGTGTTTTTTTTTCATGCTATCCTACAGGATTACTGCAAATGGACTCACTGGGCCTTCAGGAATCAAAAATCCTATAGGTTTCCTGGGTGGATGTACATTATCCCGCTTATTACACAACTACACTTAGCACATGAAATCCTGAATATTATTAAATATTGGAAATGAAATGGCATATTTATATTTAATTTATTTGTAAGTAGCCTACTAAGCTACACTCCATTAGAATCAAGTAGGCTATTCCAGAGAAATGATGCATCATCATCTTTGTTTATATATTGTGGCGAGGAAAGAAAGCAACGATACGGACACAGACGAGGTTCACAAAAGCCCCAGAGGGTGATTTATTAGTAGACACTGCAACAAACGTGAAAATGTGAGTCCAAGAATGTGGTGCTTCCGTGTTCCGTCCCTTGTGTTCGTGAGTTCCCGGGGTGCTCTTGAAAGATGTCCGGTCGTCAGCCGTCGGTCTCTATGAGGGGAGAAAACACACAACGTTCGCCTCCGATTCATGTGGAGTTGTATCTCACCCTCTTCTCCTGTTCCCTGGCTTTTATGCCTCTTCCAGTGTTGCCAACTTTTGCAAGACAAATAAGCAACTGCAGCTCCAAAACAAGCGCAAAACAAGCCCAACATTATTACATTATTTATGATCATCAGTGTAATTTATTATCAATTATTTATTATTAATGAACGAGCCTGGGTCATTTTAAACTGACACTACCCTGTTTGAAAAACACAAACATAAATTATTTTACAAAAATTAATTGCAAATCTCTGCTGTGAGCAGTATAGGCCTGGAGAGATGGAAAAGGAGAAGATATAATGACCACTTAATGTAGCTGTAACAGCCACACATTTATAATGAAGTAAAACTGAACTATATGCATTGGATGTATACTTTTTTTAATTATACTCTGCAATGATCAATACATTTATTTAATACAATAAAAATGTTTGATGTTTACCTTATAGCCTAATAAATACAGGGCCGGATTATCCAATGGGCATTATGGGCACAGGCCCAGGGGCCCATGCGTGCTTGGGGCCCAAGAAAGGGGGAGAAAATGTTTTCGCTATATTCATTCTGTCGTGTGCCTCTCTGGCCGCACACACGCAAGTGCGCACACAAAACCGTGTTTCTAACGTACGCAAGTCTGTCTCTTGATTTAGTAACTTTTACAAGCCCTTTAGCAGCTTTTGTCCAGAAGCACAATGCGATAAATCAAGCGACTTTCCGATAAACTTTAGCTTTCAGTGGGAAAATGTCCCCCGCGAGCGCAAGGTCTCTCTTTCCCTGCGCAGGGATCGTCTCATTGAGCGGCAGGAAGAAGCAGCACATTCCACAGGTGACTCCTGAATGAAATGAGTACAAAACAGCATTTCCAACAACCTGTCACTGTTATCCACTGTTTGAATGTGTAAACATGAACCCATTTCGTCTGTAAATATGCACATGGTTACCATGACAGAGGCTGTGTGAAAGAATATAGCCAAAATCGCTGCTTTTTATAGAAACTGAAAAGATGTAAATGAGAACGGCTTTGTTGTGAATATAAGATAGGTTAAGTTAGAATACCCTCACGGTTGTCTTTAAAATCTTAAAAAGGTAAGAGTTTTTTTTACATGTATTTGGTGTGTCTTCGCCAATAATTAATTTTATATTGATGTTGATCAGGTCTATCTGCCTTAATTTACTGACTTTTAGCCTAAGTTATTAGAAAATCCAGAGTGCTTTTACATACATTGCAAAATGTTTACTTACACAGACTCGTAACAGTATAACTAATATTCGTTAATGCCGTTTACCATTACACGCTTACATAAGAACGTGAGTCGCGAAGTGCTTGTTACACAAATAAAGTTGAACAAATGGACAAATTACTCTTATAGTATAATCATTGACAAAGTCTGCCCTTTTATTCTTAGAAAAATGAATTTATGTATGTGGGGGGGGTCTACAAGACACTTGTGCCCAGGGGCCCCTGAATTCTTAATCCGGGCCTGAATAAATAGGGTCATCCCTCCCTACCCCCTTTGCTGCACCGTGATCAGATCTGACCGTTTCGTTCATTTTCACATTTCATCCTTTATTATCATCCACATTACATCATTTTTAATGATGTAGCCCGGTTATAAAATGCTTTTTATCTTTAAGTGAATATTTCATCTGTTTAGTATGATATTTACCTCCGATTACACAAAGAGCGCCGATGATTACGTGAAGAGACCACTGTAACATTCTTGGCTTCTCTATGTTGTTTTACGTGCTTAGACATGTTGTGTGACCTCCTGCGGCGCCGCGCAGACCAATCGGCGCGTGACATCATAGTACCGCGAGAGTGATCGACAGTAGACGTCTCTGTATGATTTCAAATAGCTCTCGCGGTGCTGTGATGTTATGCTCTGCCGCATGTAGTCCAAAAAGCCTAGCTGTGGGCAGACAGTGTTAATGGATTGAACAAAACAGCGACCATAGATGTAAAGAAACAAAGTTGCTTGTCAGATTCAGAGCAAGCTACCATATTTTTTAAAATATGCCCCAAAACCCGCAACCCGCGACAAGTGATTTTTTAACGCGACTTGACAGAAAAAGAAGCCCAAGGTCGCGTATTATAAGCGGACTTGGCAACTATGGCCTCTTCGTGAATTGGGAACAGGTGCTGACGACCGGCAGGTGTGTGTCTCTGATTGCCGGCGTTTCCATGGCGACGCTGATTGTGCAATGGGGGACTCGCCACAATATTTTCAGATGAACTACTTACGCTCAGTTGGAGGCGCAAATAAATCCGGGGGCAGCTGTCCTAAAGATGTTACGTAAGGTGGCCACCAATGAAGTCCTGGGTGCATACAGCCTGCGGGGGAAAAGATCGATGCTTGCCTTCCTAGACCTCAGAATGTACTCCGTCATTATAGGAAAGTTTTATTCTAACCGACAATCAATCGGGTTTAAAAAGATAATAAAATTAACTTTTGCGTATTACATAGCCTAAAATACGTTTTATCCTTCCATACACTGCTGAAAAAAACTATAGAAATCCAGTAGAAACGATCACAAATACCATTATGAATCATTAGCTTTTTGTGGTGTGTTTTTGGCATTATTCCAATAAGATTTAACATCCCGCCAACAGAATCCATCACATGCAGATAAGATATAGTTCTGTTAAAACCAATAGGCTGCAATAATTAAATCCATTACATTTTCTATTGTGTTTTGAAAAGGGTTCTATTTTATTCTATTTTAGGAGCAACACAGAAATCTTTTAAGGCACTAAGAACAGCTGAGGTGGAGGACGTAATTGCACTGGCCTTGAAATTTGCCCCACACCGCACTCAAAAATGGTAACTACAGTACCAACCCTCATTGCAGTTTATTTCGAGATTAATATAAATTATGTCACTGAAACTGATGCAAAATACTTATTTACTTATTTATTTGACTATGAGATCATTTAATCAAGGTAAATGTCAGGAAACTTTATTACCAGCAAGCGCCCTGTAAATACCCTGTTTAACAACGACATCTAGTGATTAATAAAAGTTAAGTTAAAAGAAAAGCCGTAGGGAAATGTTAAACTCACCAAAATTAACATTAAGACATTTTTAGTGCATAAGATATTGATTTCAGTAAAAAACGTTCTGTTATATAATAACATTATAAAATATTAATCTCTCATACAATAATATTTAACTTCATTTGAAATGACAAATGCGTTTTAATTCAGACTTTTACGTTTATTTGTGTATATCTTAAAGTTTGATTTAATCGTAATTATTTACCCCATCTATTGTTTTATCTTATTTGTTTAATCTCGTAACTCAAGCTGTATTTTTATTTCTTTTGTTACAGATGACTGTGGTAGAAGAAGATGGAAGACAAGAAGAGTTATTTTGTCATTAGTCCTTAAAGTTATAATAGTAAATATGTTGTAGAAGATTGTTTGTTTATTTGTTTGTTGATAACGTTATAACTTATTGTTAAATAAAAATACATTCACAATTAAATGGTCGACTGATTATTTCTTTATATACACATATGGTTTATTTAGGAATAGATTAACAAATGCACAAATATTAATACCATAATAATTTAAGGTTAGGGGAACATTAGAGTAACGTTAGCGGAAAAACGTAATAATAACGTTATAATAACGTTAGGGGAACGTAATCCTAACGTTAGAGTAACGTTTTACTAACCTAAACTAACGTTCTATTTACGTAAAGAAACCAAAAATTCTGGGAACCAAAAATTGTTAGCTGGGCTGCTAAATTAAGACTTAACCACTAGTCTCACTGACTAGCCATCAGTTAGGACTAATCAGTCTTACTTTTAACATTTCAATTAGACCAATCTACTACCGCAGTTTAACTGCAGTATGACTGATATAGCTGCCCGGAGGCGTTGTAAATATCGCCACCTAGTGGGGAGACTCTTCTTAAAGGGAATTAGTTTCAACCCACGTAAAAAAGTAACTCGCAAATGTATGTTTTTTCAAGACTCTATTTAACAGATTAGTGTAAATCTGGTTTACTGCTGAATAATGTTTTTAAAAAGCACTGAAGTTGTATTAAACTCGACTATGAATCAATGAATCCGCAGATGACAGCAGCCAGGCTGTGTAGCAGATGACCGAGCAGGTGATCGGCGTTCGGCAGGCGCAGGCTGTTTGGCGGATGACAGAGCGGGTAAAGATGGCTTGAGGTTGATCATGGCTCTCTCTCGAGGTTTGAGATGCTGTCAGAGGATTTTCTCCTGGATTCCCGTCATCATCATCTCATGTGTCGTGCTCTGGTCTTATTACGCGTATGTCTTTGAGCTGTGTATTGGTGAGTTTACCTTCACATTGGCTTTGACTGAATTAGGCCGATGGTTGTAGCTACTAGGCTGTAATAATACGGAAGTGTCAGGAATCCAACCAGATTTATGTCAGCGTATGATGTGTATGATGCTATTTTAAACAGCAACAGTCGGTTTGTGATGTAGCTCAAGAGAGGACTAACGTTATGTTCTGAATCTGGACTCAATCTGTGTTTACACTGGCTGTGTTTTAAACCGTCCAAAAAATCAAGTGAACTGAAACTGCTGGGAACACAGTTAGTTTTGAGACACACGTTTCTCACATTGATCTCGTTTGCATTTCAGTTACTCTCCGCAATAACGTCGAGAGGGGTAAGTGTTCTTCTCACTAACTTCTCTACGTCATCACATATCAGAGCCTAAACGATTAAACGGTACATGGTAATAGTGTTTTTTATTTATGTCATGTTATGTTCATTCAAACCTCTTATTCATTGTAAGATTATACATAGATTTTATTTGCTGCAACATGAATCTGTAGTGTGCAGATGTTGTTATCATGATAATATTCTGTATTCATGATGTGGTGTCATCTTCTCGGCAGCGACCTATCTGTTGACATTCCATATGTGCTTTATCATGTTCTGGTGGACCTATTGGAAGGCCATCTTCACACCACCCTCCACACCATCTAAAAAGGTTTGTGTCACACACTTGTGTATATGTAGGGCTGCAACTAACGATTATTTTGATAATCGATTAGTTGTACGATTATTTTTTCGATGAATCGGATGTAAATGTAATTACATCTTTTGCTTATAATAAGTAAATCAGATATGGGAAAAGTATACACAACTGAACTCATTGGCCTTCTCCCAAAATGTTGTGAATGTCTCCATAATTAACACACCTGGTGAGTTGATTCATGTGTGTCATATTAGAAGCAACTGACAATAGTCTCTCCCAAACGTGGGAGCGAGGGGAGGGTCGGCCAAGGAAATCATTTTTTTGTGCCATGAAAAGTGAGATATTTGTCATTCAAATGTAGTGAAGTGCAGTAAAAAGTAAACAGAAAAATTAATACTTCAGTACAAATACTCAAAAAGTGTACTTAAGTACAGTACTCAAGTAAATGTACTTCGTTACCCACCTCTGAACTAAATAAACCACCAAATCAGGGTATTTAGCCTATTATGTACTTTGCATAGTGCAAACGCCACAAATTGGGTTTTACTAATATAATCTTTAATTTTGTCATTTAAACACCTCTCCCCTTTAAACTTTAAAACTGCGCAACTTGAAGAGATGCATTCAGAACACGTCGGACTTAAAAACTGCGCAACTTGTGCCGCACGGAGAGACGCAACCACAGAGATACACGTCTGACTTTAAAACTTTGCACCTCGCGCTGCACTGAGAGACAAGTGTGACATTAAAACTGTGCATCTCGCGCTGCACTGAGAGACACGTGTGACTTTAAAACTGCGCACCTCGTACAGCACTGAGAGACACGTGTGACTTTAAAACTGCGCACCTCGTGCAGCACTGAGAGACACGTGTGACTTTAAAACTGCGCACCTCGTGCAGCACTGAGAGACACGTGTGACTTTAAAACTGCGCACCTCGTGCAGCACTGAGAGACACGTGTGACTTTAAAACTGCGCACCTCGTGCAGCACTGAGAGACACGTGTGACTTTAAAACTGCGCACCTCGTGCAGCACTGAGAGACACGTGTGACTTTAAAACTGCGCACCTCGTGCAGCACTGAGAGACACGTGTGACTTTAAAACTGCGCACCTCGTGCAGCACTGAGAGACACGTGTGACTTTAAAACTGCGCACCTCGTGCAGCACTGAGAGACACGTGTGACTTTAAAACTGCGCACCTCGTGCAGCACTGAGAGACACGTGTGACTTTAAAACTGCGCACCTCGTGCAGCACTGAGAGACACGTGTGACTTTAAAACTGCGCACCTCGTGCAGCACTGAGAGACACGTGTGACTTTAAAACTGCGCACCTCGTGCAGCACTGAGAGACACGTGTGACTTTAAAACTGCGCACCTCGTGCAGCACTGAGAGACACGTGTGACTTTAAAACTGCGCACCTCGTGCAGCACTGAGAGACACGTGTGACTTTAAAACTGCGCACCTCGTGCAGCACTGAGAGACACGTGTGACTTTAAAACTGCGCACCTCGTGCAGCACTGAGAGACACGTGTGACTTTAAAACTGCGCACCTCGTGCAGCACTGAGAGACACGTGTGACTTTAAAACTGCGCACCTCGTGCAGCACTGAGAGACACGTGTGACTTTAAAACTGCGCACCTCGTGCAGCACTGAGAGACACGTGTGACTTTAAAACTGCGCACCTCGTGCAGCACTGAGAGACACGTGTGACTTTAAAACTGCGCACCTCGTGCAGCACTGAGAGACACGTGTGACTTTAAAACTGCGCACCTCGTGCAGCACTGAGAGACACGTGTGACTTTAAAACTGCGCACCTCGTGCAGCACTGAGAGACACGTGTGACTTTAAAACTGCGCACCTCGTGCAGCACTGAGAGACACGTGTGACTTTAAAACTGCGCACCTCGTGCAGCACTGAGAGACACGTGTGACTTTAAAACTGCGCACCTCGTGCAGCACTGAGAGACACGTGTGACTTTAAAACTGCGCACCTCGTGCAGCACTGAGAGACACGTGTGACTTTAAAACTGCGCACCTCGTGCAGCACTGAGAGACACGTGTGACTTTAAAACTGCGCACCTCGTGCAGCACTGAGAGACACGTGTGACTTTAAAACTGCGCACCTCGTGCAGCACTGAGAGACACGTGTGACTTTAAAACTGCGCACCTCGTGCAGCACTGAGAGACACGTGTGACTTTAAAACTGCGCACCTCGTGCAGCACTGAGAGACACGTGTGACTTTAAAACTGCGCACCTCGTGCAGCACTGAGAGACACGTGTGACTTTAAAACTGCGCACCTCGTGCAGCACTGAGAGACACGTGTGACTTTAAAACTGCGCACCTCGTGCAGCACTGAGAGACACGTGTGACTTTAAAACTGCGCACCTCGTGCAGCACTGAGAGACACGTGTGACTTTAAAACTGCGCACCTCGTGCAGCACTGAGAGACACGTGTGACTTTAAAACTGCGCACCTCGTGCAGCACTGAGAGACACGTGTGAATTTAAAACTGCGCACCTCGTGCAGCACTGAGAGACATGTCTGACTTTAAAACTGCGCATCTCGCGCTGCATGAAGAGATGCATCCACGGAGAGACACGTCTGACTTTAAAACTGCGCAGCTCATGCTGCACGGAGAGACACGTCTAAAATGGTAATTTTAAAAGGGAAGAAGACGCGCTTGATTTATAACTGCGTGACGTCAAGTGACGTCACAGACCAACTAATCGATAATGAAATTCGTTGACAACGAATTTCATTATTGATTATTGTCGATTAGTTGTTGCAGCCCTAGTATTATGTAAGGGATAATCCACAGCTAGCCATGCGTTAAAGGGTTTTAATGCACGACGTGAAGGCCGAGAACCACCCGACGCGAAGCTGTGGATTATCCCGCTTATAGCACGGTCATTTGCCAAGTTAAAGCTTTGATTGATGTTTACAGTGTCATTTTAGATCAAACAGGTGAAAATGGCGGTTATTTTGTCAGTTCATTTGAAATGTAATCAAACTGACTGGAGGTACCTGTGCGTTAAAGGGTTTTAATGCACACCTTCAAGCTAATCAGAATCCAGCATTCAAACAGACCATGGTATAAGGGTTGTTAGATGTCAAGGGAAGATTATCAACATGAGACAGTTTCCGTTCTGTGATGATGTCGGTGTGATGAGGTGTTTCTGCACTTCAGTTTCAGCTATCGTACACGGATAAGGAAAGATACGAGTTGGAGGAGAGGCCAGATGTTCAGAAGCAGATTCTTGCCGATATCGCTAAGAAACTTCCTCTTTTCACACGCGCTCAGTCAGGAGGTACACCTTCACCTTTACTAGCTGCCTTTAATGTGAAATGTCAAGTGGTTTCTCAGATTCTTGTTAAATATGCAAAGGCAATATTTACCAGATGATTTTCCTGAAAACTGTACGCTTGTGTTTAAGTGACCTGGCACAAAAATGACAAACAGCAACAGCGTAAAGCCCATTGCACATTGAGTCCGAAATTTGCATCTGAAATTTCTGCATGATAAAAAATAAATACGGCCTCACGTTGTGTCAATCACATTTACACACTGGCTCCGATATTTTCGTCCGTCATAAAAAGATTCGGACTGGGTTTGATTTTTTTCTGCGTTTTTCGCATCCGTAGCAAGCATTTTGGGAGGCGTTTTGACAATTCAGAGACAGCGTGCAAACCAGCGCCAAATACGGAAAAACGCTTTTACGAACATTTCGGACTGTATGTGCAAAGACCTTTAAGGTTGTACTTTTGAACAGTAGTCTCACACTCCTAAGTCAGCTGTCTTTACAGCGTGCATGTGCTCTGTAGTCATTTAGCCGAGTGATCGGATGTGAACGCTTCTTTATCTCCATGTCTTCAGCTATCAGGTTCTGTGATCGCTGTCAGGTGTTAAAGCCAGACCGCTGTCACCACTGCTCCGTCTGTGAAACGTAAGTCCTGTCTGCCTGAAAGCAGATCTCTGTCCACAAAACACAACCTGGACTTGATTTAATTCAAGTTAAACCACGTGACCTGATTGTGCTCCTGTGTTCTGTAGATGTGTTTTGAAAATGGATCATCACTGTCCATGGTAAACCACCAGTTTGTTATGAATTCATCTTATTATGTTTTGATCCGTTTGAAAGGTGACGTGTGTGTATGTTGTTTCCTCAGGGTGAACAATTGTGTCGGCTTCTCCAACTACAAGTTCTTCTTGCTCTTCTTGTCTTACTCTATGCTGTACTGTGTGTTTGTAGCATCGACAGTGTTTCAGTACTTCATCAAGTTCTGGGTGGTGAGTGTCAGCACGTACAGTAGTTTGGTCTCGAAACTCAACTCAGGTCAGCAAAGCCTTAATGTCGAAAACATGGTAAAAAAAAAACTGAAAGGACCTGAAAACAGTTCAGTTCAATGGATGGCTTTCATAACGTTAATCAACCTGAATGCCACATCCAGTCTTTAAAGGAATAGTTCACCCAAAAAGAGTCATTTACTCGCTGAATGTCCTCTCATCACTTCCATTCTTCATTTGAACGCAAACCAATAACTTGTTGTTAAAATGTCATCGTGTTATCTTCTTACATCACCATGTGTGAGAGAAAACCGTTAATATTCAGAGCTGCAGCAAAAACATTTGTCTATATCATTCACTGGGATGTCTGCTGTCTAGTTTGAGAGCGAAACACCAGCAGCAGCAGCGCATCATCATGACCTGTGACTGTGGACTAAAGGCTGTTTAAACATGTGAACAAAATATATTTAGAATCATATCTCTCTTTCATAAAACATCAGCGCTCAAGAGAATTGTGTCATTCAAAGCTGTTTTCGGGTTGACATGCTCCAATTGTTCGGGCATCATTTCTAACATGTTGTTTGTGTTTGTTAGGGAGATCTTCCCAACGCATCGGCCAAATTCCACGTGCTGTTCCTGTTGTTTGTGGCTCTCATGTTTTTTGTCAGTCTCGTGTTTCTGTTTGGTTACCACTGTTGGCTGGTGGCTAAAAACAGATCCACGTTAGGTGAGGAAGCCGTTCCTTCACTTGTCATATCATCATCGAAAATTAATTCCAATTCGGAATCGAAAGGTTAGGAATCGGATACTTGAAATTCAAATTTCAGTTCCTCTTATCAGTTCTTGTGTGCATATTTTCAGAAATTCACATGTGTTATGTTATGCACTTGTGATCTGCTGATATCTCAATAAAAGCCATATTTTACTATAATAAGCATAGTTTCACTATAGTATGTGCAGTAAAGCACAGGAACCACAAACTTTGGTGATACAAATTGTATTAAATCCATGGTTGCTATGTGTATACAGGTGCATCTCAATTAAGTAGAATATCTTGAAAAAGGTCAATATTTATTGTCATTCATTTCAGAAAGTGAAACCCATATCTTATATAGATTCATTACACATGGAGTGAAATATTTCAAGCCTTTATTTCTTGACATTTGGATGATTATGGCTAACAGATAATGAAAACCCCAAATTCAGTGTCTCAGACAATTAGAATATTACATAAGATCAATAAAAAAAGGATATTTTAAACAGAATCAGTCTGTGGCATTGCTCAGGTTGCTGTGGTAGCGGCTAGGGATGCACCGATACCGATACTTTTTTTCTGGTACTCGCCGATACCGATGCCTGTATAATGTACAATTATGTTAATAAACCAGTATCTTACTCGTACATTTTCTTTTGTTTTTAGGTCTACTTAAATTTAAGTACTATTTTTTAATCAAGTTCTATTTTTTATGATAAGTAGCACAATTTTACTAGCACATTTACTTCAGTTTACTAAAATAAATGATATACTCTGTGGTCAAATCATAAAAATTCAAGGGGGGTGGTGTGGTAAAATGTGAGTGTATTAGAGCGTTTGTTTAAGTTAACCGGACTTTTATTTTGACGGATCGCCATCCTCGATTCCATCCACGTTTTCCGCATTGCGGAAATCATAGGGCTCCATGTATGTCACGTGAGGTATCGGTGTGTCATTACGAGTATGAGTACATGAGCTTGGTATCGGCCGGTGCATCCCTCGTAGCGGCCTTCAGGTCATCTGCATTGTTGGGTCTGGTGTCTCTCATCATAGAGCCTTTGTGGGGTTCAGGTCAGGCAGGTTTGCTGGCCAATCAAGCACAGTAACACCATGGTCATTGAAGCAGCTCTTGGTACCTCTGGCAGTGTGTGCAGGTGCTAAGTTCTGCTGGAAAATGAAATCAGCATCTCCATAAAGCTGGTCAGCAGAAGGAAGCATGAAGTGCTGTAAAATGTCCTGGTAGATGGCTGCGTTGACTGTGGACTTCAGAAAACCCAGTGGACCAAAGTCCTCTTTTCAGATGAAAGTAAATTTTGCATTACATTTGGAAATCAAGGTCCCAGAGTCTGGAGGAAGAGAGGAGAGGCACAGAATCCACGTTGCTTGAGGTCCAGTGTAAAGTTTCCACAGTCAGTGATGGTTTGGGGTGCCATGTCATCTGCTGGTGTTGGTCCACTGTGTTTAGGTACCAGAAGCTGGTTCAATGACCATGGTGGTATTGTGCTTGATTGGCCAGCAAACCCGCTTGACCTGAACCCCACAGAAGACTCTATGATGAGAGACACCAGACCCAACAATGCAGATGAGCTGAAGGCCGCTTCCACTACACCCGAGCAGTGCCACAGACTGATCGCCTCCACGCCACGCCGCATTGATGCAGTAATTCAGGCAAAAGGAGCCCAACCAAATATTGAGTGCATAGAAATGAACATACTTTTCAGAAGCCTGACATTTCTGTTTAAAATATCCTTTTTTATTGATCTTATGTAATATTCTAATTGTCTGAGACACTGAATTTTGGGTTTTCATTATCTGTTAGCCATAATCATCCAAATGTCAAGAAATAAAGGCTTGAAATATTTCACTCTATGTGTAATGAATCTATATAATATATGAGTTTCACTTTCTGAAATGAGTGACAAAAAATATTGACCTTTTTCACAATATTCTACTTAATTGAGATGCACCTGTATACACAAAACGGTGCTCATATATACAGTATATATATATACAGTGAGGGAAATAAGTATTTGATCCCCTGCTGATTTTGTAAGTTTGCCTACTTACAAACAAATGAAGGGTCTATAATTTTTATGGTGGGTTTATTTTAACTGATAGACACAGAATATTAAAAAAAATCAGGGGAAAAAAATGTTATATAAAGGTTATAAATTGATTTGCATTTCAGTCAGTGAAATAAGTATTTGATCCCCTACCAACTAGCAAGAATTCTGGCTCCACAGATTGGTTATGTGCCTATATGGACCACAGATTAGTCCTGTCACTTTAAGAAAGTACTCCTAAATCAGCTTGTTATGTATATAAAAGATGCCTGCCAACAGAATCTGTATCTTCCAGTTCAACCTCTCCAACACCATGGTCCAGACCAAATAGGTTTTAAAGGATGTCAGCGACAAGATTGGAGACCTGCACAAACCTTGAATAGGCTACAGACAGAAGCTTGGTGAGAAGGAGACAACTGTTGGTGTGATTATTTGGAAATAGAAGATATACAAAATAACTATCAAATGCCCTTGTTCTGGAGCTCCCTGCAATATTTCCCCAATGGGGTAAAGATGATCATGAGAAATGTTAAAGATCAGCCCAGAACTACACGGAAGAAGCCTGTTAATGATTTCAAGACAGTTGGGAACACAGTTAGCAAGCAAAACATTGGTAACACATTGGTAACACGCTATGCCACAGTAGACTGAAATCCTGAAGCACCCGCAAGGTCCTCCTGCCCAAGAAGGCCCGCCTGGCTCGTCTTAAGTTTGACAATGAACATAAAAATGATTCAGAAAAGGCTTTGGCGAAAGTGCTGGCACTGCTGTGAGACCAAAATGGACTCCTGTGTTTGGAGGGAGAGAAATGCTGACTATGAGCCCAAGAACATCATGTCTACAGAGAAGCACAGTGTTGGAAACATTCTGCTTTAGGGCTTTTTCTCTGCTACAGGTATACAGGATGACTTCACCGCATTGAGGGGCTGAGGGACGGGCCCATGTACCGTAAAATCTTGGACGAGAACCTCCTCCCCTTAACTAGGTCACTGAAGATGGGTCATGGATGAGCCTTTAACATGACAAAGACGCAAAACATATTGCCAAGACAACCAAATAGTGGCTTAAGGAGAAGCACATTAAATGTCCTAGCCAGTCTCTAGACCCTAGTCCTATAGAACCTCTGTGAAGGAGGCTAAAACTCCAATTTGCTGAGCGACAGCCAAGAAACCTTAAAGATTGACAGAGGAGTGGACTAAATGTATCCGGACACATGTGCAAACCTGGTGACCAACTATCAGAAATGTCTGACCTCTGTGCTTGCCAACAAGGGTTTCTCCACAAAGTACAAAGTTATGTTTTGCTTGGGGATCAAATACTTATTTCACTGACTGAAATGCAAATCAATTTATAACCTTTATATAACATTTTTTTCCCCTGATTTTTTTTAATATTCTGTGTCTATCAGTTAAAATAAACCCACCATAAAAATTATAGACCCTTCATTTGTTTGTAAGTAGGCAAACTTACAAAATCAGCAGGGGATCAAATACTTATTTCCCTCACTGTATACTGTATATATGTATGTTTGAAAAGTAGTCAATAAGAAGAAAAAAATGTAAAAATGTAAATGTTTTAATTCAACTGTGGAATCTAAACTGGGAATCGATAAGAATTGGAATCGATAAGCAGAATCAGAATCGCTCAAATTCCTACGATACCCAACCCTAATAATAACTCCTTGTTTCTCTTTTCATGTGCATGACATTAAAACGTGTGATGTTGGTAAGATCTTTCAGCTTTGATGTATATATGCTAGACTAACGTACCTGTGCCGTGTTCTGGATTGTGTTGACCAGAGGCGTTTTCGGCACCAGTGTTTCAGAACGGTCCTGACAGGAACGGCTTTCATCTTGGGCTCAGCAGAAACCTCCAGCAGGTGTTTGGGGAAAATAAAA
This sequence comes from Triplophysa rosa, assembly GCF_024868665.1. Taxonomy (NCBI): domain Eukaryota; kingdom Metazoa; phylum Chordata; class Actinopteri; order Cypriniformes; family Nemacheilidae; genus Triplophysa; species Triplophysa rosa. The sequence continues at coordinate 109,976 of NC_079902.1, read as the reverse complement.
AGCTCTGGTTTGTGCCAGTGTTCACAAGGTGAGCTTGTTTCAAAACCAACTCAACACGTCAGCTGTGAACACACCGATTCATACAAAACGGCAGCAAGCTTCAGCACTACATATTCACACGGGTGAAATAAAGACAGAACACAAAATGATATTTGTACTGTATATGAATGGAGAAAAGAGTTGATATGCAAGGAATGAAATCTGTCTTAAACATCAGCTCACTGGATTCAAAACGTCACTGGATTCAAAAAAAATATGTCAAGCTCTAAATCTATGGCACAGTTTAGTCACATACATAAACAAATCTCCTTTTGTGTGTTGTTGAATGCACATTATAGTGAAGGTGATGGGCATTACTTCCCTGTGAGGACCGTGCATGACTCTGAAAACCCTCTACTGGCCAATGAGGAGAAATGGACTGAGGACGGTGGATCAGACGAGGAGAACGCAGGTGAGATGCACGTGACCACCTCTCCAACATGCTTTATGCATTTGAACTAGGGCTGAAACGATTCCTCGAGTAACCCGAATACAAAAAATCATCGAGGCAATTTTTGTTACTACACATGCCATCTGTCTGTTCTGCGTGTCTGAATGAATGAACTGCGCTTTATGAGGACATGAACACATGAACTTCATCTCCAGTTGCTCTGAGAGTTTATTTCAGAACATTTTACTGAGTGAAGCTAACGCACTAAAAAATGAGCGTCTTCCGACATCCTGCCAAAATAAAAGTACGGTTAACTCTGTATTTTATGTAGACAAATATATTACTATTTAATAGTAAAAAAGAGAAACTAAAACTAATTTATATGTACTAAATGCATCGTTCATAAGCTGAAGTTAGTTGTTTACCTTTGAAATGATTCTTTCTATTTTTATTCATGTTTCTTATTTATATATTTGTATTATATTGCATTTTGAATGTAATATGGCAATGGAATGTACTAAATGGGTTTAGTTTTCGCAGATATTAATGTTTGCAATTTCAGCAATAAATATGTTCATTTTTCTAAAAAGAACACAAATTATGTTCATTTTAAGAGACCCGTCTTATGTTCTCTTGTACATTTAGTATTGCTCTTTAATAAAGAAAAAGTACTTATTATCCGAATAGCCAATTAATCGATGGAAAAATCTATAGAATACTCGATTAGTAAAAGAATCGATAGCTGCAGCCCTAGTTTGAATGGTGTGTGTTATTGTTTGATCTAGAATAGCGGATTCTGTATTCTGTTCAGCCAATCCCGTGTAGGCGGGGTGTGTATGAGTGTTCATGTACTGTTGTGTTAGCTCAGGTGAAGGTGCAGACCGGGCTGAATGGAATGGCTGTACAGAAGAGGAGCTGCTTTAAGGCGTGATACTGTACTGCACTCGCCCTGTCTGAGTTTATTCTGTTGTAACAACATTTCCCCTTACATGTACAGACCTCAGACTGACCAATCAGAACGAAGTATTCCAGAGAGCCGTGTTTTACTTGGTGTTCATCACTACGGGGAATCTTTCTGCACACGCGAATGAGAACATCTGTAGCATACTTGCTGTAAATATGTGTTGTGGCACTCTTGTCTTTGTGATTTCTTTCTGCTTGCCGGTCATTTTGCACGTTCACAGGTCAGCTGATACACAGCAGACGGAGAGCTGAAAGCATCAGTTTGTCAGATGTTTGTTTGTCTTGCATGAATTTTGCGACCGTTGCCTTTTAAAGCATCACTGTAGTTACATTTACATTTATTAATTTGGCAGAAGCTTTTATCCAAAGCAACTTACAAGTAGGAGAGCATACATTTTGTAAACAGGTATTTATTTACAAGGTCGATGCTAACAAGGGTCCGTTGTTGAGGTTTGCTGTTTTTATTCGTATCTGACATTATAATGGAAGGTAGACTGTGGAGTACAGTGGCTTTGAAAGGAGAGAGAGAGTGTGTCTAATTCACTGGCTTTAGTGTATTAAAGGTGCTGTCTGTAAAACAATACCTTTATTTGTTCCTAGACATTTAGGAAACATGCTAAGTTCACATATTGGTTTGTCCAAAAAACAATGCTATAGCCAGTTATTCCACTCTGAAATGTGCGTTCTGTGCAGGAATGTCTCTTTTTGTGACCCCGCCCACTGACGATTTACCCACAGCGTTGGTGACAATCACTGCATATTGCAGCAAACAAACGATCTGGGTCAGAGCACATTCCACCCTTACTTTGCAAAAATTACTATATTATTTTACAACTTACGAGGAGTTGTACACAATTTTATTACGGTTATTTATACGAGAAGGCAGTATTGCCCGTAAATGTGACCTCCGGAGGACGCGACCTCTGAAACGAGCTGCTGGTTGAGTTCTATTTGCAAACAAAAACAACACTGCAAACCTACAGTATAAATGATCAGATAAACTTACAGTGTAAGGGGCCATTCAGACAGAACGCGTCTCGCGTTTTCAGTGCTCAGATGTTTTTTTCACAAGTGCAGCCTAGAACGTCTCCTCCGCCATGTTTCCGTCCAATAAAACAGTTGTCATGCCAACTTGCTAAACAGGCGCTTGCCCCGCCTCCAAATTCTTCTGATTGGTTCACTGCTTTTGGATCTGACATTGATGAGCAGCGCTGCATGTAAAAGTATTTTTTTGTAACTTTACACGGCGTCTTAAAAACGTGGAGCTCGTGTGCGAGTCGCTTCAAAAGACACGAGGCGCAAGCGTAAATGTCATGCACGCCGCGTGTGTTTGTATAGAAAAACAATGGGAAAGTAGCGCATTGAGTTGATGCTTTCCATTACACTCCTGTGAGTGTGGAGTCTGAGGACAAGGAGGGGCGGGGAAAACCCTCACCAATAGTTTGAATTTGGACTGTGATACCAAGCTCAACTACTAGGTGTCAATGTTACATACGGCTCCTTTAAACAGTTTGTATAGTACACTAAAGTATATCATATCTGAGATGTACAGATTTAAATTGTAGTTAAATTAACACAAATAGAAAGAAGTTTACATAGAAATGTACATCATGAGTTGAATTAATAATGGTGTTATGTTCATGTAAGTGTATTCAAGTGCTGTGTTATCGAGTTCTGTTGGGTTTGACACAAACGGCTCACTGCCTTATTCTAGTGGATTTTTACATTCTGTGATGTTTGGCTTTATGTGAAACAGATCGTGAACTGCTTGTTTCAGAGGATGAGAATGTCTCGTCTACAGTCACCATCACCAATGAATCATAATCTCTGGAGCGGATGTGTGTTTGGTGAGTATTGTTGTTGATACAACCATCACTGTGACTGACACGATATGTCAACAAACAAAACTCTAAATACTGTATGACTTATGCCATATCCAGATACCAGAATATCATCACGATTGGAAACATCCCAGCATTTATATAGACGTAACAATTACGTCATGTAGCAATATGAAAAAAAGTAGTTTAATGTCTGGTAATGTCATGTGTTTCTTTTGTATTTCACTAGTGTGACACACGACTTGATCCAGAATGCACCAGTGCTTCAGTGTGATGACTGCATTCCAGCTCCGCATCATTCCAGAACAGCATCTGTATATAGACGACAGCGAGCATTTGTCTCCTAGAACTCATTGTGAAGAACATTAACATATATTTCATATTTCTGACGAGGAACAGGAACACCACAGGACAGCTGATGTTGTTGACCTGTTGGACAGTGTTTTATAACACACCTGACACACACCGCTCACGAGATTGAACAGTTGGAGGTGTTGTACAGGGCTTTTCGTTGCTGTCTGCTGTGTTTTATATCACACAATGGAGTGAATTTCATGAATGAACATGTCTGGATCATATCTCAAGGCCAAAATCAAAAGAAAGATAAAAGTGAACTTTTAGGACCACTTGAAAAGGTTTTGTGTCGTGGCCTTGCTTTAATGAGGAAAACATCCAACCTTCATTTATTATTACAGTAATGCCAATAAATACAGTTATGAAATAAAATAAATATTATTGTGTTGTGAACATTGAATACAAATGTAATGTATTTAAATTGTAGAGTATTTTTATATCATACCCAGTGTTTGTCATGCTGGTTTTAATTGATATCAGCATTTTTTTTTTACAATGAATGTTTTTACTTCAGTACAATGGTTTCTTTTGATTTTGGGTCCTGGACATTATTCATGCGATCCATCCAATGGTACAGAGATAGAAACACAGCTGCTTCAGGGTGTGTTGTCACCACTGAATTTAAGTTTGTTTATTGAGTTGAGAAGAAATCCTTTGCATTTTCCCCACTGTATTTGCCTGACAGTTTTATGAAGCTTTTTTATTTTAAGTCACTCAGACTTTGTCTATTCCTCTGGTCAATAGAAAGCAGTCTTGATTGATTTCTTTTCTTTGCATTCTGATGCAATATAAACATATTTTGAATTATAAATTGAGATATGCATCTCCACATTAACCTATTGTACTGGCAGTGTATGTTGGCAATAGCAACATGCCTAAAGAAGTAAGGCTTATGTCTTTGTCATTTTGAAAACAATCATTTAAAATTGGATAAATCATTGTAAAATGTTTTAAATGTGAAGCCCACTTAATGTAATTAATATAATACAGAACAGTTAAATAGTGTGTAATTAGCGATATACAACAATTATATTTACTGAACAATTCAGTACAACAGGAAAGAAATATATAAAACTGAACAGAATTACATTATTTACATGGTAGCAGGACAGAGAGTCTGTGACAAAGACAAACATACGTTTCTGTTAGGATCTACTTTGTGAAACGTACAGTATATACAAACAAGGTTTGTGTACCTTGGATGGATTTGGTATTCTGTAAGATATTGTCAACAGCATTATACTGGTTTAGTGCCTGGATCATTAAAAGAAAAGCCATAACCCCCCCCCCCCTTCTTGATATCAACATCAAAAGACTAAAGCCAGACCTGACTCCAAAGGAGGCCTGGATTTAGAGATTTAGGTTGGTGCCCTCAATGAAAGTGTTGATAACCTTTTGTTTCTCCATGGGATATTTACGACTCCTAAGCTTCAAAGCAAGCAAAGGAGATGTGAAAAGTCTCTCTGTTTTCTCACCTGGAACTTAAGACCTATGATTTATCCAGAGAATCTTCTGTGACAAAACTACACTAAACTGTCCTTTTCTATAAATATATCTAAATATCTAGGTTATATGTTGTCACTCTTGCCATTTTTAAATAATCTGTAATTGTTAAATAGGCAAGTTTAATTCAGGCTTTGTTTGTATTCGTACCGCCGAATGAATCATGACTTGATGTAATTCAAACCTTAGCATATTTGCATGTCCTGATTTGGATTTTCACATCCTCCTGTTGAGGTTTCTTGTGGAATCAGCTCCTTTGATGTCCTCAGGATCTCTGCTGGCTCAGACGTAGTTGCACTGTTTTGCTCTCTGGAGAGGTGTCGTCCATGGTATTGAGATGAATTACTCGATGACTGTTGGGCCGGAACGGGTCAGTGGCTCCTAGGTTACCAGCTGGGTTTCCACGGGGCGCTGTCTTTCAGCCCCATGTTGTCTCAGGGCATCCTGTCTGGTGCTTGGCTGTTCCCGGCAGGCTTTAACATCTGCTGAGTCTCTGCTGAAGATCTGCTGCTGTGGTGCACCCTCCAGAGTCAGTTCTTTGTGATGTGCAGAGATAGGCAAGATGTTAAACAGTCTTTATGGAGGCAGCGCTATGTTCTCTGTAGGCCTTATGGGTTGAATTCCACAGATATCAGATGATCTTGGCGGAAGAAGGCCGTAGCGCTTAGGTGATGACTCACAGTGTGATGCGGATTTCTGGGGAAGGAGAGTTTTGCGTTGAAGTCTTCTTCCCTTTCGGCCTGTTCCGTCCTCTCATGTAGGCTCGGATGCTGGCTGTAGCAGAGGTGTTGTAGCTGCTGTAATCCGCTTTGACAGTTTCTAACTGCTGGCATAGGGTGCTGTGGTCCTCTAGGCTGGAGGTGATCCTAAGCAGGTGATCTGTCTTGTGTGGTCACATTGGGCAGTGTTCCTGCCTGAGAGTCAATGTTTTGCAGGTAGGAGTTTGTTGTGGCCTCCTGCAGTGTTCAGGGTGACAGCATCTAGTGGTGACAGCTGTCATGTTTCTGGCCAGCTTGCTGGGGTCTGTGGGGACACGCAGGGTGTGTGTCTGCAGGTTCTTCTGGATGATTCCTGCCCCTACCCTCTGTGTTTGCTGGCTAGTAAGGTGTGAAAAGTGGGCTTTCGCCCCCCCCCCCTTTCGCAGCTTTGGGCTGCGAAAGGGCTGCATTCTCCTGTCTGTTCACATTGTAGTCTGCAAGCTAAGTTCAGTTCCCTTTCTGTCGGTCTCTCGATGTTGTGTCGAGCCAACAGATGGGGTTCGTCCTTGAGAACCTATCGCTTCCGACTTCTTTAGAAAAGGCCAATGAAATTGGCGAATGAAATTTGCATGCCGGACTCCTCCCCCAGATATCCGGGTATAAAAGGGAGACGGCGTGCTGCATTCATTCACCTTTTTTTCTTCGGAGCCTTCACACTGATCGACTTCGAGACTTCAACTCTATGCCGAATTACTGCTGTAATCTTACGACGTGGTGCAGCGGACTGTCCCTTCCTGCAGCGACTTCCCCTGGGCGTCTCGGCAGTTCCAGAAGTGTTTGAGTTTTTTTCTCTAAAAGAGCAAATTTCTCCAGCGTGGCATGTCCCGCTGTTCTCTTGGGTGCAACACACTCATCGAGGAGGGGGACGGACACGATGTCTGCTTCCAGTATGCTGGGGCAGCCCTTGTGGATACGTCCTGCCCGCACTGCGTGCGGTTGACGATTCAGATGTTGCGTCACGGGTGGCTGTGTTCCCACGGGACTCCACCTCGTCTGCTTCCCGTTCCGTGACAGCAGTGGCTACAGCCCTGCCGTCTGCTACGGCGAGCAGCGAAGGTGATATGAGGATTACTGTGGGTGATATGAGGATTACTGTGAGCGCTAATCCGTCAGCCACCGGCTCGCGGACCGTTTGCACCTCGTCTCGCTCGTCTGACCGTTCCCCATGAGACGCCACCACGTATTCGGAAATGGTGTGTGATGATGAGATGTCCGTTGCAGCATTGGAGTGTGACTTACTGGCATCTGACTCCGACAATTCCTCGGAGCTCCCTCCCTCGGGGGGTCGAGCCCAGGAAGAAGCGGACGTCGAAATGTCAGCTATGCTTTCACGGGCACTGCACTGCCTCTCCCAACGCTCGCGGCTGGATACATGGTACCTTGGGTTTGAGAGCGGCTCCAAGCTGTCCCCTGTCTCCACGCTATGGCCATCCTGCAGGTCCATCAGGCCAAGGCGTTGAGAGAGCTCCACGAGGGTAAAGACCGACCCAGCGCTTATGAAGGAACTCCGTGCCGTCACCGACCTCGCTCTACGGGCGATCAAGCTGACCACGCGGGCCCTGGGTCGGGCGATGTCCACACTTGTGGTCCAGGAGAGACACCTCTGGCTGAACCTTGCACAGATGAGTAATGCCGAGAAAGTCCGCTTTCTCGATGCACCCATCTCGCAAGGGGCAGCTGTTTGGTGATACTGTCGAGCCGCAGTTCTCGACAGTAAAGAAGCAGACAGAGGATATCAAGCATATCCTCCCCCGTCGAGATCCCGTGCACCGTCTGCTTCCCAGCAGCCCTGGTCCTCTTCAACGCCTTCCGGTTTCGGCACCCCCCACTCAGGCAGCCCCCCGGAAGAAGACATTGAAGAGGAGACCACCACCCCGTCAGCAGCCGCGGCGGAAGCCGAAGCGGCCCTCATGGGAAGACCCCAGGGAGATCGAGAATACCTTCTGGCCCTACCCCAGCCATTCCATCGCTGGGTGGTCGATCCGGGACGGTTCCTGCCCCGTCCCAACAACCCACTTCTAAGAGTTTTCTCTCTCTCTGGGTGTTTATCACAGCTGCTCTCACCCTGTACACGATGGTGTTCGGCAACTCGACGTTGCATCACGGCAAGACCCAATGTCGAGGATAATCAGCAGCCTAAGCACTCTCAATCGACGGTGCGTTGTGCTACATCATCATCTGGGTATTATCACAGCCGCTGTCATCCTCTATACGACGGTGTTCGGCAACTCAACATTGAGGCAAGACCCAATGTCGAGGATAATCAGCAGCCCTCAGCACTCTCAATCGACGATGCGTTGTGCTACATCATCGCCAGGCAGGTAAATCAGCAGAGCCAATCTCCACTCCGGGGGCTTCCCCACGGTGAGGGATCCGCACTGCCAGCCATCGAACCCCTCCCCGGGAGGTCGATGAAGCAGAACGTACCCCTAGCCCCCCTGTCTCGGTCCCTGGGATCCAGACAAGAGCTTCCCAAACCGTCACGGTGACTACGGGATACGATCCGTCTCGGCTACGCGATCCAACTCGCCAGACGCCTGCCCAAGCTTCGGGGCATCCTCTCAACCTCAGTCAGAGGCAAGGATGCACCTGTGCTTCGAGCCGAGGTCGCCACCCCTCTGGAGAAGGAAGCGATCGTGCTTGTCCCTCTAGCCGAGATGTTCAACGGGTTTTACAGCCCGTACTTCATCTTCCCCCCAAAAAAAGGGGGGGGGGGTTGCTAGATCTGCGTACCCTGAACAGGCACCTACTCAAGCTGCCGTTCAGGATGCTCACGCAGAAGCACATCCTGGCATCTATCAGATATCAAGATTGGTTCATGGCAATCGACCTGAAGGTTGCTTACTTTCATGTCATTCTCCCTCGTCATCGCCCATTCCTACGGTTCGCTTTGGAGGGTCGGGCATATCAGTACAGAGTCCTCCCTTTCGGTCTGTCCCTGTCCCCACAAGTCTTCATGAAGATCGTGGAGGCCGCCCTCACTCCCCTCAGGTAGAGAGGTGTGCGAGTACTAAACTATCTCGACGACTGGCTCATCTTGCACTCGCGAGATCTGTTATGTACACACAGGGACCTAGTGCTTCGGATCCTCTCTCTTGGTTGGGAACTCAACTCTGTCTCCATTACAGCGCGACTGACTACAGAGTGCGCTCAGTCAGTGTTGAACTGCCTGGAACATTTCAAGCAGTCAGCGGTCCCCCTTAAACAATTTCAGAGGCTCCTGGGCACATGGCATCCTCGGCGGGGGTGATACCCCTCGGGTTGATGCACATGAGACCGCTCCAACACTGGCTACAGAGTCGAATTCCCTGGAGAGCGTGGCACACCGGCAGCATGCGGATGGTCGTTACGCCTCTCTGCCAACGCACCCTAACCCCTTGGTCTTCAATGACCTTTCTACGGACGGGGTCTTTCTCGGGCAGGTCACGAGGCGCGTCGTGGTGACGACAGATGCCTCCTTGCAGGGTTGGGGTGCCGTGTGCAATGTCGGGGCGACGGACGGGCCCCAGCCTGCGCGGGTATATCACCTGCCTAGAGTTGTTGGCTGTGCTACTTGCACTGAAGGGGCTACGACCTCTCGTGCAGGACAAGCACGTGCTGGTCCGGTTGGACAGCACAACTGCCGTGGCGTATATCAATCGATAGGGTGGCGTTCGCTCACGGCAGCTAACACGACTCGCCCGACGCCTCCTCCTGTGGAGTCCGCAGGTGAGCAGATCCCTGCGAGCCACACATATCCCAGGCGACCTGAACCAGACAGCCAATGCGCTCTCTCGTCAGTTGACGCCTCGCGGAGAGTGGCGACTCCACTCCCGCGCAGTCCAGCTCATTTGTGTACAGTTCGGGCAGGCTCAGGTAGACCTCTTCGCCTCCCTGGACACCACCCATTGCCCGCATGGGTAATCCCTGTCCCCCCCCGGCCAGGCAAATAGTGCAAAGCAGTATGCAAACGGTGGTGAGGAACCCAAAACTCTAATCGAGAGAAAAAAACCCAGGAGAACCCAGGCCCAACCAGGGGATTCCAGTTCCCCTCTGGCAAAAGATGTTGCCTCTGCACAAGCTCCAGAGAGCTTGCACAACAAGGCTAAGTAAAATAAATAAACTTACTAATAAGGTCAATTATAGATTTAAGATTATCATTAATAATCTAATAAATTTTGTGGTGAAGACGTGTCAGGTGACCGCGTCCTTCTTTATCCAGCTCTATCATCTCAGCTCTTGTCAGGTCGCCGCTTCCCATTCTCCGCTCTACCATCAGGTCAAGCCATGAACTGCATCTGCTCGCTGTGGTAACTTTGGAACAACAAGACAAGACTGGCTGAGTGTAGAGTACTGTTCTGCACTCTTTGATGCAACAAGTACATCAGTTGTGTTCCTGGTTCCGGTTGATCTAACTAATGCAGCCTAAACCCTAAGAGGATTTATATTATGGAAGTGTAGTGTATGCAAGATTAAAAAGATGCGTCTTTAGTCTAGATTTAAACTGACAGAGTGTGTCTGCCTCCCGGACAGTGTAGGGAAGACTATTCCAAAGTTTAGGCGCTAGATAGGAAAAGGATCTACCACCTGCACTTGATTTAGAAATTCTAGGTATTACCAACTGACAGGATGCCTGAGAGCGTAATGCACGTGAAGGACTGTAATACAAGAGGAGTTCACTCAAGCACTGAGGAGCTAAACCATGTAGGGCTTTATAGGTAATGAGCAAGATTTTAAAGTGAATGCGATGCTTTATAGGTAACCAGTGCAAGGTTGACAGAACCGGGCTAATATGTTCATACTTTTTTGTACGTGTAAGAACTCGGGCTGCCACGTTTTGGACCAGTTGGAGTTTTTGTAATAAGCCTGCAGGGCAACCACCTAACAGAGCATTACAGTAATCTAGTCTTGATGTCATGAATGCATGAATTAACTTCTCTGCATCTGACATTGATAGCATATGACGTAGTTTAGATATATTCTTAAAATGGAAAAACGCAATTTTACAGGTGTTGGAAACATGGCTCTCAAATGACAGATTACTATCGAATAGAACGCCAAGATTCTTTGCTGACGACGAGAGTTTTATGGAACATCCGTCAATAGTTAAGCAGTATTCTTGGTTGTTACGTATAGCAGTTTTCATATAAGTGGCGCCTCTTCTCATCCTGGTGCTCTTCTCGAAGAGAAGACCCACTGAGTTGCTCGATCGGGAACGTGCTGTCCTTCCAGAGACTCGAGAGTAATCTCTCCCCTTCCACGCTGAACGTGTATGTAGCCGCCATTACCGCTCATCACAACCCAGTTGCTGGTAAGTCTCTAGGACAACACAACCTGATCATTAGATTCCTAAGGGGCGCGAAAAGGCTACCGCCTCGTCCGCGCTCCGTACCCTCTTGCGACCTTGATGCGGTCCTGGCGGGCCTCAAGAGGCGGTCCTGGTGGGCCCCTCGGAGATGCCGCTCTTTCTCACCTCACGATGAAGACGGCTCTCCTGGGGGCGCTCAAGAGGGTAGGGGACCTACAAGCATTCTCTGTGTCCACAGATTGCCTAGAACTAGCCCGGCTACGTGCCCAAAGTTCCCACCACTCCCCCTAGACACCAGGTGGTGAATTTACAGGTGCTCCCCACCAGGGAGGAAGACCCAACCCCATCCGTGTTGTGTCCAGTACGCGCATTCCGCCTCTGCTTGGACCGCACACTGAGCCTCAGGAGCTCTGTGCAGCTCTTTGTTTGTTTTGGAGATCAGCAGAAGGGGAGGGCTGTCTCAAAACAGAGATTGGCGCACTGGATCATGGACGCCGTCACTACGGTGTACCGGTTCTAAGATCGCCCGTGCCCACTGGCAGTGAGAGCTCTCTCCACACGGAGTATAGCCTCCTCGTGGGCACTGGCTCAAGGTGCCTCTCTGGCAGACATCTGCAGAGCTGTGGGTTGGGCTACACCCATCACCTTCACGAGGTCCTACAGCCTCTGTGTAAAACCGGTATCAGCTCGAGTCTTGCAGGGCATCAGGTAAGACCGGCGGCCGGTAGGGCGTACGCCTGCGAAAGCACCTTCCCTCTCCTAGGTGGGTCAGCGTGCTATTTTTTCCCCCCTTCTTCCCCCACTGGGTGAAGAACAGGCACTCCATCCATCACTAAGCAAGCACCTCCTGCGGGCGGTCTGGGCAGAGCAGCCCTGCCCCTTAGGCCGGGTACCAACTGAGTTATCCACAACATAGCTCTAACCGGACCTAGTGCTACCGGACGTTGTAACCCTACAGCAGGGCGGTTCCATCTGATGTATCCTCATGAATGGTTCCCACCTTGGTAACCCATGACCTTCCCTAGGTGGACCTCCACCTTGCGGTAAACTACTTCAGTCCACACATTTTTCCCATGAGTTCTCCCCTAAACGGCGAGACCATGTTGGTATTTCCACTAAAACTCCTCCCTACGGTAGGAAGTGGTCTCTGTAGCGCTTCCCCCATTTGAGGAAGTAGCGCTTACCCAGTGGCACTTACGGTACCGGGCGGCTTCTCGCTGTAAGAGAAAGGCCGCCGCCTGTGAGGGCCGAAGGCAGGGGCTTCCCACCTTTTCAAAAAGCTCTGGGACCCCTTACCTATCCACTGGAGGGTTACAATCTCACGGTAACGCTCACGTCTGACATGTCCAGGCCAGTCAGCGTCGCATTGCTAGTGATTGTGACACAGCACCGTGGCATTTTCCATAGGAATCCCATCTGTCGGTTCGACACAACGTCGAGAGACCGACAGAAAGGGAACGTCTTGGTTACGGATGTAACCTCAGTTCCCTGATGGAGGGAACGAGACGTTGTGTCCCTCATGCCACAACGCGTACCACCGCTGCAGCAGTCAAGAGAGGTCTCAGGCTCCTCAGCCCAAAGGTGAATGAATGCAGCACGCCGTCTCCCTTTTATACCCGGATATCCAGGGGCAGAGGCCGGCATGCAAATTTCGTTCGGCAATTTCATTGGCCTTTTCTAAAATAGTCGGAAGCGATAGGTTCTCAAGAGCGAACCCCATCTGTCGGTTCGACACAACGTCTCGTTCCCTCCATCAGGGAACTGAGGTTACATCCGTAACCAAGACGTTTTCTTGGCAATCGGCGTGTACAAGCATAATGTACAAAACACGAGGGGTTTAATGTGATGATTAGGGCTGCAGCTATCGATTCTTTTACTAATCGAGTATTCTACTGATTTTTCCATCGATTAATCGGGTATTCGGATAATAAGTACTTTTTCTTTATTAAAAAGCAATACTAAATATACGAGAGAACAAAAGACGGGTCTCTTAAAATGAGTAAAACAACAAATTTGTTTCTTTTTAGAACAATTAAAGTTTTTATTGCTGAAATTGCATACATTAATATCTGTAGATTCCATTGCCATATTAAATTCAAAATGCAATATAATACAAATATATTAGAGATGCACCGATTGCAATTTTCTTTGCCGATTCCGATTTTATTACAAGTGAAACCTGCAGATTCCGATTTTATATCCACAAACTATAATTGACAGTATACTGTATATAAAACCATATTAACTTTTCTTCAATACACATTTTTTTTATTTTCATTGAATAAACGATTAAACATTACAATTTCCCCAAATTTCCCTAAATGCAGTTCTCCAAGTTGCATTAAATTACAGAATCTTCTCTTTCCCAAACAACTCTTAAATTGAAGAACTCTGTGACTGAAAAGAAGTACAAATAATAAAATATAACTAAACATGTCACTTAATTTACCTTTTTCTTTTTTGTACTCATCTCACAAAAGTCTAAGATAACAATAAAATACTTTATTCCCGTCTGTTTCCGTTTATGAAACTAACATTGCTTTATTTCATTTTTTCTGAAATGTAAAATAAATTGTCTTTATCTTGTGTCTGTAGTATTAAAAGAAGTGAGTTGATTTTTGCTGCAACTTCAATAAAAAGTTAAAAATCTTATGAGTGAATTATACTCTAAAGATGTATATGTATTTGCAGTTTTTTGTGTTAGTAAAGAACTCAATCAGATATATATCACATATATTGGTTGATTTATTCATTTTTTATATTTTGGATTTTTAAAAACAAGTAGAAGTCATGTTGAATGTTTTTTTACCTACAAACCCGATTCCAAAAAAGTTGGGACACTGTACAAATTGTGAATAAAAAAGGTATGCAATAATTTACGAATCTCATAAACTTATATTTTATTCACAATAGAATATAGATAACATATCAAATGTTGAAAGTGAGACATTTTGAAATGTCATGCCAAATATTGGCTCATTTTGGATTTCATGAGAGCTACACATTCCAAAAAAGTTGGGACAGGTAGCAATAAGAGGCCGGAAAAGTTAAATGTACATATAAGGAACAGCTGGAGGACCAATTTGCAACTTATTAGGTCAATTGGCAACATGATTGGGTATAAAAAGAGCCTCTCAGAGTGGCAGTGTCTCTCAGAAGTCAAGATGGGCAGAGGATCACCAATTCCCCCAATGCTGCGGCGAAAAATAGTGGAGCAATATCAGAAAGGAGTTTCTCAGAGAAAAATTGCAAAGAGTTTGAAGTTATCATCATCTACAGTGCATAATATCATCCAAAGATTCAGAGAATCTGGAACAATCTCTGTGCGTAAGGGTCAAGGCCGGAAAACCATACTGGATGCCCGTGATCTTCGGGCCCTTAGACGGCACTGCATCACATACAGGAATGCTACTGTAATGGAAATCACAACATGGGCTCAGGAATACTTCCAGAAAACATTGTCGGTGAACACAATCCACCGTGCCATTCGCCGTTGCCGGCTAAAACTCTATAGGTCAAAAAAGAAGCCATATCTAAACATGATCCAGAAGCGCAGGCGTTTTCTCTGGGCCAAGGCTCATTTAAAATGGACTGTGGCAAAGTGGAAAACTGTTCTGTGGTCAGACGAATCAAAATTTGAAGTTCTTTTTGGAAAACTGGGACGCCATGTCATCCGGACTAAAGAGGACAAGGACAACCCAAGTTGTTATCAGCGCTCAGTTCAGAAGCCTGCATCTCTGATGGTATGGGGTTGCATGAGTGCGTGTGGCATGGGCAGCTTACACATCTGGAAAGGCACCATCAATGCTGAAAGGTATATCCAAGTTCTAGAACAACATATGCTCCCATCCAGACGTCGTCTCTTTCAGGGAAGACCTTGCATTTTCCAACATGACAATGCCAGACCACATACTGCATCAATTACAACATCATGGCTGCGTAGAAGAAGGATCCGGGTACTGAAATGGCCAGCCTGCAGTCCAGATCTTTCACCCATAGAAAACATTTGGCGCATCATAAAGAGGAAGATGCGACAAAGAAGACCTAAGACAGTCGAGCAACTAGAAGCCTGTATTAGACAAGAATGGGACAACATTCCTATTCCTAAACTTGAGCAACTTGTCTCCTCAGTCCCCAGACGTTTGCAGACTGTTATAAAAAGAAGAGGGGATGCCACACAGTGGTAAACATGGCCTTGTCCCAACTTTTTTGAGATGTGTTGATGCCATGAAATTTAAAATCAACTTATTTTTCCCTTAAAGTGATACATTCTCTCAGTTTAAACATTTGATATGTCATCTATGTTGTATTCTGAATAAAATATTGAAATTTGAAACTTCCACATCATTGCATTCTGTTTTTATTCACAATTTGTACAGTGTCCCAACTTTTTTGGAATCGGGTTTGTAGGTGAAATGACCACAGTTTTAACGTAAGACAAAGGAATCAGGTTGAGTGGAATTTACGTTTGTTTTACACAGAGTGAAGGACTTCAACATGAGTTTAGCATGTGTCAGAGTTTAGCATTATGCTAATAGCATCACTGTTAGCATACATACCCCATGTAGACCGAGCAGCGAGAGATGAACTACAGTGCACCTTTTTTGTCTGTACAGTACATGATGCGTGTGCAGGCGCGTGCAGTCAGCAGATATGAGAGATGCGCGTCAGTCAGCAGAGACTCGCGGTCCGGTGGACCCACATGCGAGTATAAATGAGCCGTGAAAGACAGGCTGTGCGCGCGCACGTTTACATGTTTACTTGCGGCTTTGAGTGTACTGATGGCTGTGACGTTTTTGCCTGCATCACAGGCAACAGAAGATCGGCGAGACGTGAGACAGTCAGTCTCACGTCTCGCCGATCGCTGGCCGGCAATCGGTGCACCTCTAAAATATATAAATAAGAAACATGAATAAAAATAGAAAGAATAATTTCAAAGGAAAACAACTAACTTCAGCTCATGCAAGATGCATTTAGTTTATATAAATTAGTTTTAGTAAAAAAAAGTACTATTGAATAGTAATATGTAGCCTATGACTTTGGCAGGTTGTCGGAAGACGCTTATTTTTTACTATGTCTGTTTCTTCACTCAAACAATAACATGTTCATGAAATAAACTCTCAGAGCAACTCTGGAGGTGAAGTTCATGTCCGAAAGATGACGTGTAAATAACAGGATTCGGCATCCACAAGTCCGAATCTAGTTTGATGGACTCAATGCAGCCGGAAAACAAGTTTCACTCGCAAAATAGACTAAATGATGTTAAATTAACAAAGTTCGGGAGGAAACTAAGCATATAATCAGCCCAGCCAGTCAACCATCAGCAATCACCGCTTCTACCGATCAGCTAAAGCAAGCTATCTCATCACAATCAGCCCAGCTGGTCCACCATCAGCAATCACCGCATCTACCCTATCAGCTCAAGCAAGCTCTCCCATAAATAGACAAACCATCTTAGCGCTGCATCTCACCAGATAAACATTGACCAGTCGATATCATGTCCAAGACTCCCGTCATTACCGACGTTTCAACTGCCCTCAACCCTTCAGCGCTGCCATGCGCACCCCATCTCTCCAGCTCCGGGTCAGATTTAACAGACGATTCCCAAGAATCGCCATGGGGCCGCCAGCCCCGCCGCTCTGCGCGGCGAACAGCTAAGAAAATGGGTTCGTCTTCTCATCCTCCTACGAGGACTCCACCTCCTTCACCGGCGTCGTCATACGCCTCAGCGCTCCCCACGATCCCCGCCTTCCACAAATGGACAGTCCAGTGCCTACGTATGGCCCTCTCCAATGCAGAAGTCCATTACAGCAGGCGGCTGACCAAAGCGGAGCTTTACTCTCTCTACGCCGCATCCCAGACCGACGTCCCCTCACTGAGGTCTGCTCGGCCTGAAAGCCACCGACAAGCCAGGCCCGGCTCGTGGGTCTCCCTATTCCCGGCTCGGGAAAACCACCTCAACGAGGCCTCCCTTGCACAAGCCGCCGCAGCGGGAAATCAGCGAATCTGGGTCACACTCTGGTTTCCTAAGCCGAGAGCTTCCAGCAGCCCGCTGCATCTCAGCTCGCAGCACAGGCCTACGTCTTGCCAGCAGCTGACACTGCTAGCCGCCCAGACCAAGCAGGCCGGCAACCAACCGGAGCCCCGGTTCAACCATTCACCTTCCCCACCCCAGGCTATTGGCCCGCGGCGCCGGAGTCGGTCTCTAGTGAGAGGCTGCCTCCGCTAGAGACACAGGCAAGGGTCTCTGGACGCCATTTTTTCGACGCCGCAGCCGCCGCTAGCACAAGCTTGACTCTGCTAGATGCCCAAACAGCCGCTATTCCCTCCCTTCTCTCTCTTCAGCAGCCACGCCCTCAATTTTCATTGGCCACTGCAACAGCTATACCCACGCCTTCCAATGTGCCAGCGCTGGAACCACCACCCATCTCCAGCAGCATCAGAGCCCAGATTTTGGCAGGTACAGACACCGATCGTTATTTTCTCCTCTCACCTCTATCACCTCCGTCAATCGAGCGGCAGATTACTTATGGCGATTTATCTTTCACTTTAAAAAACGCATCACCTCACCACTTCTGTACGCTGTCATTTCCAGAATTCACTGTAGCTTTCTCCCGCTACAGAGAAGTCATCTGCACTGTGTTTCCTCATAGGAGATGCGAGCTAAGCGATTACCTAGCTCGCGCTCTCCTATGGGGGTACACACTTTTACACGTACCACAAGCTTTTCACCACCAAATGTGCCTTTCGCGTAGCTCAGTAGAACCAGTGCCCTTACTGTGGAGCACTGAACACTGAGCTGCATAGTAGAGTATTCCTGGGTGTACGCAACATCTCGTGCGCAGTCTGCCGCTCAGTGGTTCACAACACTAGCGACTGCCCCCTAGTCACTCCCTCTCTTCCCTCTTGCCCATCTCTGCCTCACCAGTCCACTTCATCAGTTCCGCGCCTGACAAATCACCCCACACACTCAACCTCGCGTGATGCTGCAAAATCCCGCGCACACAAAGTGTGCAATAATTTCAACCACGGAAGATGCACCAGAGAGAGCTGTCGCTTCCTGCACGTATGCAGCTTCTGCAGCGCAGCTCACGCTCGCATAGTTTGCCCAGTCTTGCAATCTTCTAATAAAAACCTCAAAAAGTACCTCTCGACTCCTGTGAACATGTCTTGTTTGTCATTTGAATTGTCTTTGCACCCCGACACCCAGTTCAATCGTAATCGTACAGCTGTATCTGTCTTTTGTAAATTTGATCAAACTAAATACTCTTCGAAGATACGACGTATGCAATACTACTGTATAGGCACTCAAGATTAATATGAGACTGTCAGAAACTGAGTGTGCTGCCCGATCTTTAATGCGCAGCTAGCCTATTTTTGATGGACGCCATGTCCAAGCCGCACAGTTCTATGTCAAAATAATTGTCCTTGTGCAGGCTTCCGTATGTATTTCACATTGCATCCTTGGAAGGAGACCCGAAATGCACGACGAGAGCTTTATCCTCAAACAAAACCTTATTTTGTTATGTTATTTTGTGGTAAAATAATGTTTTTTTAAGTGGAGTAAAACATAAGGGAACAAAGAATGACATAGCAATAAGCACTTCAAAAAACTGCACAAATCTAACCATTTTTTTTAACTTTCCCATGGTATAACCCCTAAAACACGAAAAATTCAGAAAAACAATGTCGGACTAGCAAATCACGTGGTCTCACGAATTCAGCCGCTTTGCTTTTGAGACGCCCCTGGTATTGAGGACAGAACAACATCTCGCCGGTTAGCTTTAGTGAGACATCCAACATGTGTGGATGACTCAAAGCCGTGAATAAGCAGAAAGCCATGAATATTAGAACGTTTCAAAATCTTATATAAAACATAAGTGTAAAGCCTGACAACTTCCTATCGACTAAAACGCACATGTTAGAATGATAAAAATGTTTACCAAAGAAAAACTATTTTAGATGTGTAAAAATGTTTTTGGGATATGCAAGTCAAAAGTCTTGAGCAAAATTGTTGTTAGCGCAAGATAGATGTTGCCTCCACGTTGTATATCGTAGTTTGGTATTAGGATTTAATCATTTGCTCTTAAGGTAAATCAGTTCATTAACACAAATAGGGTATCATAGTAATTATATTCACACATCAGGTTATTAGAGAAGTGTGAACTAAATTATGACTTCCGAAGCACTGGTTTATAGCGGACATGCAGTTTAAGAAGTGTATCTTTGTGTCTGTCATTTGCTGACATGTGAGATTTGGAATGGGTGATGCATGTGGGCTTACCTTCATATGCAGATGCAAGTCTACATCACTGAAAGACAAGGTGAAGGCAAACTAAAATGCAATGTGTGTTTGAAAGCACTTATAGAGCAGTCAACAAAAGATGAAAACACAAGCATTTGGCTGAATATGATAAATAAACTAAGTAAAAAAAAGACCATCCAATCCTTTAAATCAGGAACACTCTAAGAGCTGAAACCTGAGCATCTCTATCTTGAGAGCACTATACAGTATTTTTTGCTCATTTGATGTTAATTCACAGCGCTTCAGATGATGCATTGTCTGCACAAGTTGACCATTTTTCTTGCATGCTTTAGCCACTTTTTAAGTTTATTTTAAGGATATATTTTCACATGTCGAAAGTTTACTAAATTTAACTACATTTTACCACTTACCTGTAGTACACAATCCAGCACTCAACCTGGCCAATCTGTGTATGAAAAAATATATATAAAGCTATTTACATATACAAAAAAATCAATCTACTTCATATCCTCGCAGAGAAGACCTCTATTTCTCAGTTGCTTTGTGTAAGAAAATATATCCTAGTATAATCAATAGACACTCAAAAACAAAACATAAGAAAATGGTGAGGATATAATGAAGAAAAGGTGATTCAACGTATACTTTGTGCATGTAAAGTTTGGATCTAAATCAAACTGTTTAACAACAACAATTAAAACCTTGTTTAAACTATAAGTAAACAGAAACACTTACTGTAGGATGGAATGTCTACTTCTTGAGTTTCATTGCTACACAATCAGATGTCCAACACAAAATAATAAAAGAGGTTTGACGTTGAAAAGAACTCAGAGTCTGCTGTATATGTCAGTCCCTCTAGTAAATCTGCGAATAGTGTCTAATGTTAAGGGGTTGCCACAGAAAGCTCTTTAAACTAAAACAGATGTGCAAAGACAACTCTTAATAACAGGATGTGTGAGATTTGACAAAAATGTTTTAAAGAATATCAGTTTAGAATCATATAAACAATTATGTTAAAATTCAATTCAATTTTATTTATATAGCACTTTTCACAATGTGCATTGTTCCAAAGCAGCTTTACAGGAGCAAATAAGAAAAACACAGAAAGGTAAAACACAGCACAGTGTTTATAGACCAAGCAAGATCATTATAATAAATAATATCTAATAAATAAATGAATTAAAATAAATAAATGCAGTCTCCCGGTGAGCAAGCCAACACTGCACTGCTGTGGCGAGGAACCCAAACTCCAATGATGAATAAATGGAGAAAAAAAAACCTTGGGAGAAACCAGACTCAGCCGGGAGGGCCAGATCTCCTCTGACGTGTCATAGCTGCACTCAGTGACCCCGACCAAAGCCACCGAGCAAACGTCCAGGAAGAACAGGGAGAGCCCACCAGCAGCGACCCAGGAAGCCCCACCCGCCGAAACCGTGCAGGTCCAACCCGGTCCCATTCCGCGATCAACAACAGACAACAGAGGAACAACCAGGGAAAAGTAGTAATGGCATAATTAACTTTATTCCTCTGCTGTCCGACATCGACCACAAAACAAGACCAACCAGACCAGACCCACACAGTCCCAACAAATGAAACGCCCCGAACCACAACCAACAAGCCCCACAAACACTCACCCAGCAACCTCTAATCAAAGTCACTGAGTGCAGCCATAACTTCAAACTGCTGTCATGTGATGTAAGTTTAGCATTAAATACCAAGTATTGTAAATTTAGCAATAATGTGACAAGTAGTCCGTCTTTGCTCTTGGTTGGGGATGGAATTGTCTGAACTGGGCTGGTCAGATGGCCGCTTTTTTCTTGGGTGGTGATGGAATTGCCCTGGATGGAGCTCGGATGGTCAGTCAGTCCGCAGGCTCTCGCAGGAGGATGGCACGGGATTTTCAGTTGTAGCTGGCGTAATCTCTAGTTGGGGATGGGCATATGACGTTCATCTGGGCCTGGCGGAATCTCTCCGTACCTCGGGATGGGCATCCTGAGGCGAGGGCAGAAAGAGAATAATTAGCGTAGCTGCTGTTCATTAGCTATGTGTTAGTGAATGCTTGGCTGAAAAGATGTGTCTTTAATCTAGATTTAAATTGGGAGAGTGTGTCTGACCCTCGAATAGTATCGGGAAGCCTATTCCAGAGTTTAGGTGCTACGTATGAGAAAGCTCCGCCCCCTTTGATGGATTTAGTTATCAAAAGTCCGGAGTTTTGAGATCTTGGAGAGCGTGATGGGTTGTAGTGTGGTAGAAGCTCTGTTATGTAGGTAGGGGCTAAACCGTTTAAGGCTTTATAAGTGATTAAAAGAACTTTAAAGTCAATACGATACTTAATGGGTAACCAGTGAAGGGTTGATAACATTGGGGTTATGTGATGGTATTTTCTGGACCTGGTTAGAACTCTGGCAGCTGCATTCTGAATTACCTGTAGTTTGTTTATTGATGCTGCAGGACAACCACTAAGCAGTGCATTACAGTAGTCAAGTCTTGAGGTCATAAATGCATGAATAAGCTTCTCTGCTTCAGCCACACATAAAATATTTCGCAATTTGGCAACATTTCTAAGGTGGAAGAAGGCTGTTTTTGTGACATTTGAGATGTGATTTTTAAATGACAGGTTGCTGTCTAATATAACGCCGAGGTCTTTAACTGTATTTGTTGGAGTAACAGTGCAGCCTTCAATTTGCAGGTTATAATCCGAAATATTCTGCTCACGTGTCTTCGGTCCGATAAGTAATATTTCTGTTTTATTAGAATTTAAAAGTCATCCAATGTTTTATATCTTCGATGCACTCTGCCAATTTGGATAGTTGGAAGGAATCATCTGGTCTTGATGAGATATATAGCTGAGTATCATCTGCATAACAGTGGAAGCTAATTCCATGTTTTCTAATCATGTTTCCAAGGGGCAGCATGTAAATGGAGAATAGCAAGGGTCCTAAAACCGATCCCTGAGGTAATCCATAATTTACTTGCCTTAGATTTGATGATTCCCCATTTAAATGGACAAATTGATGTCTGTCTGATAAGTAAGATCTGAACTAGGGCTGCAGCTATCGATTCTTTTACTAATCGAGTATTCTACTGATTTTCCATCGATTAATCGGGTATTCGGATAATAAGTACTTTTTCTTTATTAAAAAGCAATACTAAATATACGAGAAAATAAGACAGGTCTCTTAAAATGAGTAAAACAACTAATTTGTTTCCTTTTTAGAACAATTAGTTTTTATTGCTGAAATAGCATACATTAATATCTGTGAAAACTAAACCCATTTAGTACATTCCATTGCCATATTAAATTCAAAATGCAATATAATACAAATATATAAATAAGAAACATGAATAAAAATGGAAATAATAATTTCAAACAATAGCCTATGACTTTTATTTTTGCAGGTTGTCAGATGCTTATTTTTTAGTATGTCTGTTTCTTCACTCAAACAATAACATGTTTGTGAAATAAACTATCAGAGCAACTCTGGAGGTGAAGTTCATGTCCTCATTCAGCGCAGACGCAGACAAATTCATGAGCATCACGCGTGTAGCACGTTAAACTGTGCAGTTCATTCACTCAGACACGCAGACCAGACAGATGATATGTGTAAATAACAGGATTCGGTGTCCACTAGTCCGCATCTAGTTTGATGGACTCAATGCAGCCGGAAAACAAGTTTCACTCGTAAAATAGACTAAAACTAAGTAAAATATCAGTTCACCGTTTCAATAAGCTATTAGGGCTGTGACGGTGGCAGTTTTTTACCACTGCGGTGGTAATATGGTGCGGTGGTTGAGAAATATATATTATTTATATAAATAATATTTATATTATTATATTTGCGTGTAGCAACCACATGACGAGTGGAAGAGAAATATAGACCTTATTTAAATACTTGAAATTGTTAAATAATTGAAATATGATATCTGAAATAAATGAGGATGAAACATCCGTCAATGTTTAACGCGCAAATCCATCAGTGAAACGGCACACTACAGCATATAAAACATTTCAATAAACATCAGTAAATAATGAAAACTTAAATGATATAAGAAAGCTAAATACTAAATAAAAAAGCTCGTTGCAGTAACTTCAGTCATTGGCGTATTAACCCTTACAGTCCTTAACAATTCCATTTGAAACAAACTGTTTAAACCTACATTGGCTTTCCTATTCAGATTGCCATAAAAACTTTACTTTTTCCGACTCGTTGATGTGAAACTTACTTGTAGACATTGTCCAGATTAAAATGTGTAGGCCTACAGCTGCACTAAATGCGTGTTCAGAAGATGTGCACAGGAGCGCAAATGAAGAGATGTCTCTCCGCAACCGCGGCGAAACCTGCGCGCGCTCCGACTAAAAAAGCAAGCGGGTCATAGCCAGTTTTGATTTTACGTATCTGTTCATTTCACAATAAGATCCATTGCAAAACCAGCAGAATAACCTGGGTTTTGCCGTGCAGGCCTGCGCTCGAACGCACCAACGGAAACGTATGCCAATAATTTCTGTTAATTTAAAATATTTTAAATAAAACCATCCACAACTGAAAGGCTACAACTAGCAATCGTATCGCAACTCTCATATTTATTACACCTATATTTGTCAGAGTGACGTGCACTACCGCCGGTGGCAAATAGCACTTTACCATCGCGGTGGTGCGGTTGTTACGGCAACCGTCACAGCCCTATAAGCTATCAGTTATTTATCAGCATGAGAAATACGTGTGAGCGTGTGAACATACTAAAACGCGTGTGTCTCACGGTGAGTGCATTTGCATGAGACTTCAGAGCCCTGTAACGTGAATAGTTTAGCGGGCTGTGCGTCAGTAATAACGGTCCGTGGGGAAACGCAGTGCTCCGTGTGTACTGTAGTTAAATGGATTAAACGAGGCTTCGAGGCAACAAAAATTGCCTCGATGATTTTTTGTATTCGAATAACTCGAGTTACTCGAGGAATCGTTTCAGCCCTAATCTGAACCATTGTAGTGCCTGTCCCTGAATACCGGTATAATTGTGTAAGCGATCTAGAAGTATTTTATGGTCTACAGTATCGAACGCAGCACTAAGGTCAAGCAGGACTAGGAGTGAGATGTTACCTTTATCTGATGCTATCAGCAGGTCGTTTGTAATTTTAACGAGCGCAGTTTCAGTACTATGATGCGGTCTAAAGCCTGACTGAAATTTTTCGAGCACAACTGAGTGGACACTACTTTTTCTAGTATTTTAGACAGGTAAGGGAGATTTGAAATCGGTCTATAGTTTCCCAGTTCATTGGGGTCTAAGTTTGGTTTCTTGACAAGAGGCTTAATGACGGCCAGTTTAAAGGGTCCTGGGACATGGCCTAGATTAATTGACGAGTTGATAATGTTATAAATGGGCTCAATTGCAACGGGTAATAACTCTTTTAATAATTTAGTTGGTATGGGGTCTAATAAGCAAGTTGTAGGTTTAGATGTTGCAATAAGCATAATTAAATCTTCCTGTTTTATAGGTGAAAAATACTGTAGCCTTTCTTTTGGAGCGATGGTTGGTACTAATTCATAGGACAGACTTGGAGGTTGAGTTTTTACTATTTTGTCTCGTATGTTTTCGATTTTCTCTGTAAAAAAATTCATGAAATCATTGCTACCAAGGTGCGGCGGAATACCCAGGTCAGGTGAAGTCTGTTTATTTGTTAGTTTAGCAACTGTACTAAATAAAAACCTTGGATTGTTTTTGTTAGTTTCTATGAGGTTACGGAGGTGCTCAGCCTTTGCTGCTTTTAGTGCCTTTTTATAACAGTTTGCACTCTCTTTCCACGCAATTTTAAAGACCTCTAATTGGGTTTGTTTCCATTTGCGCTCCAGTTTACGTGTTTCTCTTTTAAGGGCGCGAGTGGTGCTATTGTACCATGGTGCTGCGTTTTTCTCATTAATCTTTTTTGACTTCATAGGTGCGACAGCTTCTAATGTATTAGAGAAAATAGTGCCCAATTTGCTGGTCATGTCATCGAGCGATTCTATATTTATTGGTATGGTTATTAAAGGAGTCAGATCTGGCAAGCTCTTTGTGAAACTATCTTTAGTAGTCGAGGTAATTGTTCTACCCTGTCGATAACGAGTTAAACGGCTGATTTCTGCAGTGCGCAGTGTACATGTTATAAGATAGTGATCAGTGACATCGTCGCTTTGAGGTATAATATCTATATTGGTTAGATCGGCTCCGTGAGATATAATCAAGTCTAGTGTATG
The DNA here is from genome assembly GCF_024868665.1 of Triplophysa rosa. Taxonomy (NCBI): domain Eukaryota; kingdom Metazoa; phylum Chordata; class Actinopteri; order Cypriniformes; family Nemacheilidae; genus Triplophysa; species Triplophysa rosa. The sequence goes on along the minus strand of NC_079902.1, from coordinate 84,350 downwards.
ATTAAATCGATGAGTGGGTCCATTGATGTGTTGTGTTACTCCAAAAGAGTGTAATAGCTCTGTAAACGCCACTGCTAATGCATCGTTAGCACTATCTACGTGGATATTAAAGTCTCCGACAATTAGTACTTTATCAACGTTAACCAATAGGTCCGATAGGAAGTCCGCAAACTCTTTCAGAAAATCAGTGTAGGGACCAGGGGGTCTATACACTGTAGCCAACGTACAAGAAAGCAATGGTTTTTTACTGTCAATTGGAACAATTATGTTCAACGCAAGCACTTCAAATGATTTAAATTTATGCTCCGTTCTCTGAGTTACAGTAAGAAAGTCTCTAAAGATTGTTGCGACACCGCCACCTCGACCAACCGGACGTGGCTCATGCATATAACAGTAGCTTGGTGGNTAAAGAGACTTTTTCTATTATTAATTTGTTATAAAATTGCAGTTTAGTTTTGTTATTTGAAATAAAACATTATTTTATCATACAAAGAAACGTGAAGCATTTAAGAAATAATGCAAGGGAAGTTGTTCATTTCTAATTTGTTTCAACTCATTTTTTCAAAATAAATCGTGAGTAAATCGTGACTAAATCGCATCGTGAGATCAGAATCGTGACTCGCATCGCATCGTGAGCTGAGTGAATCGTTACATCCCTATAATCAAGTCTAGTGTATGATTAAATCGATGAGTGGGTCCATTGATGTGTTGTGTTACTCCAAAAGAGTGTAATAGCTCTGTAAACGCCACTGCTAAGTGCTAATGCATCGTTAGCACTATCTACGTGGATATTAAAGTCTCCGACAATTAGTAATTTATCAATGTTAACCAATAGGTCCAATAGGAAGTCCGCAATGTGAAACAAATCATAGCAGATCAAAACGTCCAACGGTGTCACAACAATTTACGAGTCGGCGTGTTTGTAGCTCAGGAATGTCTGAAAAAGAGGTTTCTCAGTATAATGTCAGGAATGCTGTCTTTCCTCCAACGTAAGTTTTATCACAGCCTATATATACATACATAGAATGCTTTATTTAATTACTTGTTCATTCAATCATTTATTTACTTACTTATTCATTCGTTGCTTTAATCATTTATATAACCAATTCTTTATTTATTTAAGCACTTATTTATTCACTGCTTTATTTATTTAATCATTGCTTTATTTATTCATCATTTCCTTTAAAACCCGTATTTATTTATTCACGCATAAGATACGTGTCAAAACCTCATAAAAACATGCCCAAACATGATCCCTGGAAAAATGGAGCCAAATGGGCTGGCCCGACGATATGGGAGGATACGGTCAAAAGGTCAACGCAACGTGGGCGGTCCCTCACTATGTGGGCGGATACGGTCAAAAGGTCAACGCGATGTGGGCGGTCCCTCGCAACCTGGGTGGCCCGGAAGTAATTCACCCTCCCCTCAAAGGTCAAGGTCACCATCAGTCATACCTGTCAATCATTTTGACAGAAGGTCCCCTATATATACACTACTACTATAATGTGGTCATAGTTTGCATATGTCAACGTGCACAAGAGAGTACCGGAATCTTTTTTTACAGAGATTTTGGAAAATGCAGGCGTAATGTGTATCGGAATTTGTTCCTCTGTGTGCATATACACAAAGACACGTGACGTTAGGCTACTGTAATGGAATGTTATATTTTTTAATCATGAACAAAGCTGCCACTGTAAAGGAATTTCCCTTGCGATCTTTTTATGGCTCGGCAGTGCGGTTTGGTTTTATTACAACTTTTCTTCTATTAATAGTGCCAAATACATCTAAATAAGCTCTATTGATGGGCTATTATTATCTAGCATTTGTTGTTTATTAAATGTTTAATTAAATACTTTTTATTGATTTATTGGTAAATGCAGAACAACGACCAACACAAAAGGTAGGCTTCTTTTCTCCTTTAATGAGAGAATGATTAGCCTACGTTCAGCCAGCTTTTGCTACATATAAGATAAATATAAATATGAAAATAAATAAAAGCAAATTGTTTATGCGCCTGTAGTGCAAATTAAAACGGAACACAGCGGAGTTCTAACAAAGTTAAAATGAGTCTGTATTTTTGCATTTACAACATAAAATGCACAGGATACAGCAGTAAATCTGATTTATTTCCACATATGAATGAGGCCTGAAACCGATCTCGAAATATCTGAATGCATGCGTTTTTTTCCTGTTTACACGGTCATAAAACTGTAGTGTATTTCGGAGAAACTATGAGTTTAACCACAGTAACATACGTATAATTAATTGTGATTAACCATTAACTATTTTATACACTTTACCTGATGCAGCAGAGCCAATAACAGCGACAAACTAAAATGTACTCGTCCAGCGAGTGATCAGCAGGTCGTATATCAACTCTAAGAAATATTACTCCCCTGGCCTGGAAAAACAATATTCTTACTGTAGTACAGCACCACTTCAGAAATCTTAACGAAATCAAGCAGTTTAAGTGACCTTGATATGTGATAAATAAAGACAGAAACAATTCGAGCGTGGATACACATGCGGTTTATTTATCTACACTACGGGGGAACTAAAACCAACTACTAACAAAGACCAACATTAACAAACAAACATAAAAACGTAAAACAGTAGAGAATGAAAGAAATAGATAAAGCAAAGAAAAAGGCAGTATTAAATCAGCTATTCACATCTGCACGAACCATCAAGGACAAATCTCCTTATTTAAAAGGGGCAAAGCTTATTCGCAACTGGTTAGCAATAGTTCAGATACTTGCATTGGCTTCTTTGTTTCTCGGGACACTGCTGGCGGCGTATCAAAGGTCCTGATGCGTTCAGAGCGGGCCGTGAGTCCGTTGATTTAGTTTGAAGCAAAACTGCCTGAAGAAAGCTGTCTCTGAGGAGAGGCAGGTCTCGAGAGGTTGACAGAACACGAGCGAGCGAACGCGCAGGAGCGCGAACGCACCCAAGCGAACGAACATACACAAAAGCCAGACTGGTGAATGGTGGCTTCAATCACCCCTGATCAATTTCTTAATTTACAAGTATTTGGTGTTTGTTCCTGCTTCCTGTTTCCTGCATCGCTGCCGGCAGCTTGTTTGTATCAGTGCGCTTACCACTTCGCTCTAATATTAGTGTATTTTATTATCGTTAATTATTATTGTCGTTGCTAACTTATCCTGATATCTCAATAACCCTGTTCCTGTTATTTACTTGGAAGAGTCTAAACCAAAAGTGATAGTTAACTTAACGCCGTTAGCATAGCAATAGCGTGTTAGCTTGCTTTCTGTTCACACTGTGGAATATCATCTTGCCTCTGGTTTGTCTTGTGTGCTAACTGTTTCTCTTTTTAAGCGAGTATACTACGATCCATCGAGCAACCTTGGTAAGTTGGAATTGCACTTCAAATCCGGTGAGTTATGGCTTCTATTCCTATTATTGTTACTTGCACCTCATGTCATATGTTTAGCTTAGCCTTCTCTGTCAGCTGCGAGGGCTTTATATGCGATAAATGCAGGGAAATAGTTAGGCTGACAGAGAAGATCTTAGAATTAGAGTCTCGCATCCAATCTTTATCTGAGGATAGTAAGAGTTTAACGACGATAGAAAACACTTTGGATGCGAGCAACATTAGCGCACACAGCTCGGTTCCGGTTGAAAATCCTCCGCAGCTGGGAAACTTCGTGACTGTGAGACGGCGTAGTCGCAGGACAAAACATCACTCGACCGTTCCGATTACAGTCTCGAACAGGTTTGCCCCGCTCAGTGACGCACCGACTGAGAAACCTGCTGAAAGTGCCCTAGTTATCGGTGATTCTATTGTTCGGAACGTTAACATAGAGGCACCAGCCACCATAGTCAAATGTTTACCGGGAGCCAGAGCGCCTGACATCAAGTCAAATTTAAATGTGCTGGCTAAGGCTAATCGTAAATTCAGTAAGATTGTCATTCACGTCGGCACAAATGATGTTCGACTCCGTCAATCGGAGATCACAAAAGATAACATTAAAGAGGTGTGTGAGCTCGCAAGCATGATGTCAGACACTGTAATATTCTCTGGCCCCCTCAATGCTTATCGTGGTGATGAGATTTATAGCAGATTATCATCACTAAATGGCTGGTTGTCTGAGTGGTGCCTGCAGAATGATATAGTTTTTATAAATAACTGGAAGAGTTTTGAGGGCAGACCTGACCTGTTGAAACGAGATGGTCTCCATCCCTCCTGGGCTGGGACTTCCATCCTGTCTAGAAATATGGCAAAAAGTCTTAATGCTAATGCTAAAACTTGACTCGCTGGGGCCCAGGTCAGGGAGCAGACAGTATGGCTTAACCAACTGTCTGCTTGCCGTCTCACGTCGCAGAATACACAAAATGTACAACATGTAGTAATCCGTTCTCCCAAACATCACAAAATAGAGACTGTGTCTGTCCCCCGGATTAGCAAACATAAAATAATGCGTAAACCTCTTGAAAGTAATTTAATAAACGTTAAACAAACTAAACATGAACAAAATACAGATAATCAACTGTTACGACTCGGATTGCTAAATATTAGATCTCTCTCTAATAAAGCACTTTTTGTTAACGATATGATAACAGATCATAAAATAGACATGCTCTGTTTGACAGAAACATGGCTAAAACCAGATGATTATATTGCTTTAAATGAATCTGTCCCCCAAGATTATTATTATAAACACGAGCCTCGTCTAAAAGGCAGAGGGGGAGGTGTCGCAGCACTTTACAATAACTCTCTTAGCATTTCCCAGAAGTCGAACTCTAAATATAATTCTTTTGAAGTCATGGTTCTTCATGTTTCAACACCTAATACTAAAGATAAAACACTTTTTAAATTGATTCTAGCTATTGTATATAGGCCTCCAGGGCACCACACAGATTTTATTAAAGAATTTGGTGGGTTCTTATCAGAACTAGTACTGGCCGCAGATAGACTCCTTGTCGTTGGTGACTTTAACATCCACGTAGATAACGTTACAGATGCCTTAGGAATGGCTTTCAAAGACACTCTTAACTCCATGGGCATTAGTCAACATGTGTCAGGACCCACTCACCTTCGTAATCATACTTTAGATTTAATACTGTCTTACGGTATAAATGTGGACGACGTTAAAATCCTTCAGCAGAGTGAAGACATTTCGGATCATTATCTGGTATTATGTTTGCTTCACTGGCCTACGGCTGCAAATAAAACTCATTGTTACAAATATGGTAGAACAATAACTTCAACTACCAAAGATGCGTTTCTCGATAATCTGCCCGAATTGTCTCAAATCATGAGAAATAACGTTGAAGATCTTGACATTACCACTGAAAATTTTAATTCCACCTTCTCGGTAACGCTAGACAAAGTTGCTCCACTACGTTTAAAGAAGATTAAAAATGGCAGCCCCACACCGTGGTATAATGAACACACTCAGGCTCTAAAGAAAGCGGCCCGAAAAATGGAGCGCAACTTTAAGAAAACTAAATTAGAGGTATTTCGTACAGCATGGAAGGATAGTATTCGAAAATACAGGAAAGCCCTAATAACTTCTAGATCCGCCTACTTTTCATCACTAATAGAAGAAAACCAGCACAACCCTAGGTTTTTATTTAACACGGTGGCTAAATTAACAAAAAATAAATCGTCAGTGACTTCTGATCCTGTATATCAGCATAGCAGTGATGAATTTATGAACTACTTCACATATAAAATCCAAGATATTAGAGAAAAAATTATAACAATGCAATCAGAAGTGAAACCCGCTGAACAAACTAACTACAGCGCCCTTAAGGAGAAAATGCAATTATTTTATACCGTAGATCAAGATGAGCTGTCTAAAATTATTAGATCATCTAAATCAACAACATGCATACTAGACCCTATACCTACAAATCTACTGAAAGAGATGCTCCCAGAAATTATAGATCCTCTTCTTGGTATTATTAACTCATCTCTGACATTAGGACATGTGCCTAAAGCATATAAGGTGGCTGTTATAAGGCCCCTTGTCAAAAAACCCCAACTCGACCCTAGAGAACTAAGGAACTACAGGCCTATATCGAATCTACCTTTCATATCTAAAGTTCTGGAAAAAGTAGTTTCAACTCAATTATGCTCCTTCCTCCAAAGGAATGACATCAATGAAGAATTCCAGTCTGGATTTAGAGCATGTCACAGTACAGAGACTGCTTTGATCAGAGTTACAAATGATCTGCTATTGGCGTCTGACCGAGGTTGTATCTCGTTATTGGTGCTGCTAGACCTTAGTGCTGCATTCGATACCATTGACCACAGCACACTCCTACATAGACTCGAAAATTATGTCGGCATTAAGGGAATAGCTTTGAAATGGTTTAAATCTTATTTATCCGACCGTTTTCAATTTGTAGCAATAAACAATGAGGTGTCACGCAAATCGCAAGTCCAGTACGGTGTACCACAGGGCTCAGTCTTAGGGCCTCTGCTCTTCGCATTATACATGCTACCTCTAGGAGATATAATAAAGCGACACGGAGTTAGCTTTCACTGTTATGCTGATGATACTCAACTTTATATTTCCTCGAAGCCTCATGAAACACAGCAGTTCCATCGAATAATGGAATGCATAGTCGATATAAAAAACTGGATGAGTAACAACTTTTTATTACTGAACTCGGACAAAACGGAAGTGTTACTTATTGGACCGAAAACTGCTATAAGTAACAACCAAGAATACTGTTTAACTATTGACGGATGTTCCATAAAACCCTCGTCGTCAGCAAAGAATCTTGGCGTTCTATTCGATAGTAATCTGTCATTTGAGAGCCACGTCGCCAACACCTGTAAAATTGCGTTTTTCCATTTTAAGAATATATCTAAACTACGTCATATGCTGTCAATCTCAGATGCAGAGAAGTTAATTCATGCATTCATGACATCAAGACTAGATTACTGTAATGCACTGTTAGGTGGTTGCCCTGCAGGCTTATTACAAAAACTCCAATTGGTCCAAAACACGGCAGCTCGAGTTCTTACACGTACAAAAAAGTATGAACATATTAGCCCGGTTCTGTCAACCTTGCACTGGTTACCTATAAAGCATCGCGTTAACTTTAAAATCTTGCTTATTACCTATAAAGCCTTACATGGTTTAGCTCCTCAGTACTTGAATGAACTCCTTTTGTATTACAGTCCTTCACGTGCATTACGCTCTCAGGCGTCCTGTCAGTTGGTAATACCTAGAATTTCAAAATCAAGTGCAGGTGGTAGATCCTTTTCCTATCTAGCGCCTAAACTTTGGAATAGTCTTCCCTGCACTGTCCGGGAGGCAGACACACTCTGTCAGTTTAAATCTAGACTAAAGACGCATCTTTTTAATCTTGCATACACTACTCTTCCATAATATAAATCTTCAGAGGGTTTAGGCTGCATTAGTTAGATCAACCGGAACCAAAAACACAACTGATGTACTTGTTGCATCAAAGAGTACAGAACAGTACTCTACTCTCAGCCAGTCTTGTCTCATTGTTCCAAGGTTACCACAGCGAGCAGGATGCAGTTCATGGCCTGACCTGATGGTAGAGCGGAGAATGGGAAGTGGGGACCTGACAAGAGCTGAGATGATAGAGCTGGATAAAGAAGGACGCGGTCTCTTGACATGTCTTCACCACAAAATTTCAAATGCTATTAGATTATTAATGATAATCTTAAACTATAATTTATTTTATTATTAAGTTTATTTATTTTATTTAGCCTTGTTGTGCAAGTTCTCTGGAGCTTGTGCAGAGGCAGCAGCTTTTGCCAGAGGGGAACTGGAATCCCCTGGTTGGGCCTGGGTTCTCCTGAGGTTTTTTTTCTCGATTAGAGTTTTGGGTTCCTCGCCACCGTTTGCATACTGTTTTTGCACTATCTGCCTGACCGGGGGGGCTGCTTTAGAATCTTAAAGTTTTACTTAATTAATATTGCATATAGGAATTTATTATCTGTTATATTTGACCTGTGCTTCTCTCTCCTTTATCCTAAATGTGTGCTCTCACTGAGCGTGTGTGTGTGTGCGTACTTGTCTGTGTACGTACGTGTGTGTGTGTGTGTGTGTGTGTGTGTGTGTGTGTGTGTGTGTCTCTGTGTCTGTGTGTGTTGGTGCGTGTGCGTGTTGTGTGTGTGGAGTGTTTTGTGTGTGGGTGTGTCTGTCTTCTGTGTTTTCAACCTTTTCTTGTTTTTGCAGGTACAACTTTGATTGTTTTGCTTGTAGTCAATGTGTCTCATGTACAGCTGCTTTGTAACAATGAAAATTGTAAAAGCGCTATATAAATAAAGTTGAGTTGAGTTGAGAAAAGAGCGAGCTTTCCTGCGTGTTCAGATGTTTTAACACAGAGGGCGTCACGCCCCTCCAAGGTGGGTGATCCAATGTGATGAGATAGTTTTGGGCGCGAAAACATGTTTCTTTGTCCGGCACACTAACTCATTTGCATTTATGGTCGCCTGTGAGTTTGGAGCAGGAATAGACTCAGAATAGAATAAAATGAGTATGGTATAAAATACATTACTGTGCTATACACCATATTCTCAGACATGAAAAGGGAAACACGTAGATATGAAACATGAAGGGGTTACAATTACATTGACCTGTAGTTTGGACAAGAATGTAAATATACACAGAATACCACTAAGCACACATGCATTGGAGGTTATATATTGAAGGTGAATAACGGGGCTGACAAACATACAACGTGGGGGTATACGGATATGCACTTTAAACCAGTCTTTTGTTGCTAAATAGAGAGAAAGAGAGATTCTTTTGGAATAAACCGAGGCTCTCAGCTTGTGGGCGACATGGTTTTTGTCACTTTGGTGACCAGCCCTGTCCTCCCCCCTTATCTTCTTTTTATTTCTTTGGGGGGTGTTTAGACAGGCCCATTTGCCCAGACTCGTTGGTGCCTGCTTGAAGTCCTGCTGAGAGGTTGCTGTGTTTTACGATCACAGATGGTAAACTTTGATCCGACCATAGCCTACAAAACACATCCGATCTGTGTCACATGAGAGCAAAAAATCAGAATTGGGTCACATAATACTGACAGTGTAAACGGCCCCTTAGAAGGTTCAAATAGCACCCAGAATATGCTGCATGTTGCTTGCTTATTTTGATGAAGGCGGGTGTTTGCAGTGGCAGAGCCAGACAATTTTGATAGGGGTGGCCAGCACAGAAACTGATATCATCTTTTTTTTCCTATGTGGCAAGTCACTGTGGATCTAGTAGTGTTTCTTAGTCACTCACTCATTTACTTAAACAGGCAGTGATTGCCATGTAGAATTACATCATGAAGATCCACATAAGCTTTTTAATATATTACTAAACTGATTTAAAAAAAGATCTGAAACAGTGTGGCATTGCATAAGGTGGTGTCTTTTTAATTGGTGATAAAGCTCACACCATAATGACAATTTACACGACATAAGAATATACCAGAATGCACTTTTATCAAACAAACATTACAATATCACAGAAAAACCAAAATATAGTAACCTTAACATTATGGGCAAGCATTTCAAAAATATTCCTTTGCAATACTTTGCATATTACCATTTGGCTGCCAACAAAACATTTTAATTCCCTTTCAAGGATATGACACAGACAGACCACCACCATTAAGCTAAATCAGCACTGAAAGTTGACTTTACTTTTAATGGCCTTCTACAACGCTCTTTTAAATGACACTGACACAGTGAAACTGTTTATAGCTTGCGACTTCATACTGCTAAGTTAACAGCCTAAATGAACTTAGCAAACTGTACCATGTCTGTTTCAACTTCAGCACGCCAGCCATAATATACATACATTAACACAAGAAACATTTCAAACATAGTGAATAAACTTAATTCTTCTTGTTAACTTACCTGTGACCTCTTCTCTCGCGGCGGGAAACAGACAGTCCTCCTACTGCATGCGCAAAGTCCGTTGGAGCACACACGAACAACAACAACAACACTACTTCTTCTTCTTCTGTAATTGTGTTGGTGGTTGAAATTCAAGTTGTGTGCATTACCGCCACTTTCAGTTTGGGTGGAGAAGTACTTGTTTGAGGTGCGCTGTTGAAATGCGTCCATATGGGAACAACTGTGTACAGAAATGGTTCTGCAAAAAAGTTGCCGGCAAAGCGGTGATGGGGGGTGGCCAAAGATTAATTTATGGTAGACTTGCTCACCATTGGCCACCCCCTGGCTCCGCCCCTGGGTGTTTGTACTCACAGGCTGGCTCAGAACCACTGCTATCACAGTTACCTGTGCTAGTGCCATCCTCACTTGAAGCAGCAGAAAGCATCACGCATGTTTGCACTGCTTCTTTGTCTTTTTTAAGCTTCCCCTCCTCTTAATCTGCTTGGTTGTTGTCACGGTTGTGTTTGTTCCCATGCCTGTTTTCCCCAAGGACTTCATCTCCCATTCTTCCCCACGCTCCCTCACCTGTCTCTCGTCAACAATCACCCACACCTTCCAGACTCTATTTATACTCACGGTGTTCTCCCCATCATTGTCGAGTCTCTGTGATGTTATATTGTTCTGTTTCCTGTTACTTTCCAGTGTATCGTTGTTTGTATTATTAAAGTATCTATTCGTATTGGATTTCTCTGTGTCTGTGGTCAGTGGCTACACACAAGTTACAGTTGTGGTTTTAAACCCATTTTGTATTTTGACTACATTAACCTCTTACAGGTGACTGCTCATTACACCGTGTTTCGCCAGGATGGCAATGCATTAGGATTATTTCTTTGAGTTAATCACTACAAGGACTTTAAGACTTTACAAATGCAAAAAATAGTGTAACGAGTGGGGGTGCTAGTCACTCAGCCACCCACCAGAGGGTGCCCTCTCCCGAATACTAGACTGGGCTCTCATGCCACACCCACACTTCCTATGTTCGGCCATATTTAGCCAGGCCATGCATGCCATTCGGTTGTTGCTAGAAGGGATACAGCTATTGCCGGAAGTGGTGCAAAATCTCGCCAAATAATTACAATAAATTACATTAGCTAACACCTACACCTACCCAACCCTAAACCTAACCTAATAATAATAATAAAATATTAATCAACTGCTTTCAGAGTGACAAAAATGATGCGCTATTGAAGTGTGCATGCCCAGGGGATGTAGCTGTATCCCTTCTAGGCAAGGCAAGTTTATTTATATAGCACATTTCATACACAAGTGCGTCAAAGTGCTTTACATAAAATGATTGATAAAGAGAAATAAGACGTATCTTTAAAATGCCAATGATTTAAGATCACAAATACAACTTTAGATTTTAAGAAACAATAAAACAGCAATAAAATGTATTAAAAATGTGTAAAAGTGTATATATATAAAAGAATAAGAACAAAAGAAATTAGAAATAGAAGTGCAGTTGATGTAAACCAGCACAGTGCTCAGGTTGTGTATGCACAGCTAAACAAGTGTGATTTTAATCTGGATTGAAAAGTAGCTACTGTTGGTGAACATCTGGGCCCGTATTCATGAAAAATCTTAAAGCAAAGAGTTGCTTCTAGTGACAAAATTCTAAGAAAATTCTTAGAAATGTGGGCATTTCCCCTTAAAATTATAGAAAAGATCCTAATAAATAAAAAAATTATTCATGAAGCATCTTAACCCTTAAAAGAGCTCTTAAGGTCAAACATTTTAGGAGTAGCGAGGAGGACTTTTAAGAGACTGAAGAGTTTCTTTAGCAGCAGAGAAAATGGACGAAACACGAAAAGTGAGAAGATATGTGTTGCAATGCATGACAATTTCCATATTAATTTTAAGATTTATCATGATTTTTATTTTTATTGTTTTGTGTGTGTGTGTGTGTGTGTGTGTGTGTGTGTGTGCGTGCGTGCGTGCGTGCGTGCGTGCGTGCGTGCGTGTTCAACTTTTGATTATCTTAGTTTTGGTTTTCTTGTATACACTGTAGCTGCTTTGATGCAATGCAAATTGTAAAAGCGCTATAAAATAAAATGACATTGAATTGAATGACAGTGAGTTAATAAGACACAACACATCGTGCAGGGTTCATGTTTGTGACCGATTAGAGACACGCTAACATCTCCAAGACAGCGCAGAAAATGCCATAGCTCCAGAAATAGAAGAAATCACCACATTAACATATTTAGCAACTGGAGAAATGCAGCTATGCAGCAGAGATGATTTGGTTCTGTCACAACCTTCTATAGTGATCACACAAACAATTACAGCACTTACAGAAACTTATTGTGTCACTGTTCATTTTCTATTGATATTAACAGCATGGTAAATAAAAAATAAAAATATGTATACTGTATACAGTGAGGGAAATAAGTATTTGATCCCCTGCTGATTTTGTAAGTTTGCCTACTTACAAACAAATGAAGGGTCTATAATTTTTATGGTGGGTTTATTTTAACTGATAGACACAGAATATTAAAAAAAATCAGGGGAAAAAAATGTTATATAAAGGTTATAAATTGATTTGCATTTCAGTCAGTGAAATAAGTATTTGATCCCCAAGCAAAACATAACTTTGTACTTTGTGGAGAAACCCTTGTTGGCAAGCACAGAGGTCAGACATTTCTGATAGTTGGTCACCAGGTTTGCACATGTGTCCGGATACATTTAGTCCACTCCTCTGTCAATCTTTAAGGTTTCTTGGCTGTCGCTCAGCAAATTGGAGTTTTAGCCTCCTTCACAGAGGTTCTATAGGACTAGGGTCTAGAGACTGGCTAGGACATTTAATGTGCTTCTCCTTAAGCCACTATTTGGTTGTCTTGGCAATATGTTTTGCGTCTTTGTCATGTTAAAGGCTCATCCATGACCCATCTTCAGTGACCTAGTTAAGGGGAGGAGGTTCTCGTCCAAGATTTTACGGTACATGGGCCCGTCCCTCAGCCCCTCAATGCGGTGAAGTCATCCTGTATACCTGTAGCAGAGAAAAAGCCCTAAAGCAGAATGTTTCCAACACTGTGCTTCTCTGTAGACATGATGTTCTTGGGCTCATAGTCAGCATTTCTCTCCCTCCAAACACAGGAGTCCATTTTGGTCTCACAGCAGTGCCAGCACTTTCGCCAAAGCCTTTTCTGAATCATTTTTATGTTCATTGTCAAACTTAAGACGAGCCAGGCGGGCCTTCTTGGGCAGGAGGACCTTGCGGGTGCTTCAGGATTTCAGTCTACTGTGGCATAGCGTGTTACCAATGTGTTACCAATGTTTTGCTTGCTAACTGTGTTCCCAACTGTCTTGAAATCATTAACAGGCTTCTTCCGTGTAGTTCTGGGCTGATCTTTAACATTTCTCATGATCATCTTTACCCCATTGGGGAAATATTGCAGGGAGCTCCAGAACAAGGGCATTTGATAGTTATTTTGTATATCTTCTATTTCCAAATAATCACACCAACAGTTGTCTCCTTCTCACCAAGCTTCTGTCTGTAGCCTATTCAAGGTTTGTGCAGGTCTCCAATCTTGTCGCTGACATCCTTTAAAACCTATTTGGTCTGGACCATGGTGTTGGAGAGGTTGAACTGGAAGATACAGATTCTGTTGGCAGGCATCTTTTATATACATAACAAGCTGATTTAGGAGTACTTTCTTAAAGTGACAGGACTAATCTGTGGTCCATATAGGCACATAACCAATCTGTGGAGCCAGAATTCTTGCTAGTTGGTTGGGGATCAAATACTTATTTCACTGACTGAAATGCAAATCAATTTATAACCTTTATATAACATTTTTTTCCCCTGATTTTTTTTAATATTCTGTGTCTATCAGTTAAAATAAACCCACCATAAAAATGATAGACCCTTCATTTGTTTGTAAGTAGGCAAACTTACAAAATCAGCAGGGGATCAAATACTTATTTCCCTCACTGTATATAGTGCGTGAGTGTGTGTGTGCCTGTGCGTACGGTAAAACAGGAAAAAATACATGTGCAATTTCAAACTAATGACCCTATACTTAAAAGCGCTTTTCTTCCTTCTTGGCCAACAAACCAATCACAGTCTTTAAAAGACTGTGTCATACATAGCAACGGGGTCAGCCCCGCCTCCTCACTAAGATAAATGTTTTTGTCTTTTCCTTGCTCAGAGTTGCTCTCAGATTGGTCCTGAATCGATTTTAGGATAAGACTCCTACGTAGAAGTTTTTAAGCTAAACTAGGAGCTTTCTTAGAGGATTCTCAGAAGCTTTAAGAATACGGGCCCTGATGTCGTCTGGAAGCAGATTCCAGCTATGGGTGGCGTAATGGCTAAACGCCTTGTTTTGAGTGAACCCTTGTTATCTCTAACTGACCTGATCCTGATGATCTGAGAAGTCTGTTTGGTTTATATTCAATAAGCATATCTGGGCCCGTATTCACAAAACATTTGATCTTAACATTAAGAGCTCTCCAAAACAGCAGTAAAGGTTTTTAGTTCAGAGTTTCCACTTAAAACCTCTTCACAACGCTGCTGAGAGCAACTTTTACTAAGGAACAGAAAGAAATGTTAAGCTAAGAGAAAGGGCGGGGTTGACCTCGTTGCTATGGATGATGTCAGCAAGTTTACTGACTATGACCACAGTGATTGGCTGATAGAGGATGGGTCTCTCTGGCAGTCATTTAATCATAGAAGTATTATAGTATAGGGGTCTCATGCTGACATATTTAAAGTAAGATCTTAAAACAAAAATGTAGTCATATTCAAATAAAATTTAATATTTATTGCCGTATCCAAATTAAGATGATAAAATATACACTAAATTACTAATTCAACAAGTGAAGAGTTCATTTACAAGAACAGATAACTCCATTTTTTCAAAATGCAAGTTTTTATTGTGCATTCCAATTAATATTAATCAAATTGTTTTTTTTTTTATTGTTTTTTATTAAGTAACAATAACTTAAAAAAAAATACAGCTAACAAATACAACAAAACACAATAAACAACATGATTTTTGAATTATTTTAAAAAAGGAGTTATCTTGTGCAAATAAACTATATGTTCATATAAAGTAAATGTTCAGCTAATTGTAAGCATGTTGCCTGTCTCATAAACAGTTGGCAGATATTAGTAGTCTTTATGGTTGAGCTCATTGTCATGAAATCTTTCTCAAATGTTTAAGTTTCAAGGTAGACTGCCGGTGTTACAGCCATTTGAGGATTGTTGTGAGTTGGTCTTAGTGACTGAGCAGTCCTCTTCACTACTCCTAACGTCTCACAGTTTTAGGAGCTAGTTTTAGCACTAAAACGCTTTGTGAAATACTCTTAGCACAAAAAATTAGGAGTCCTAAAATTAGGACAGACACGCCCATTATTTTTAAGAGTTTCTCCTAAATCAGCAAGTTAGGAGCTACTTTTAGCCTTAAGATGTATTGTGAATACGGGCCCTGAAATGTATCTAGGTCCTAGACCATTGAGTGATTTATAGACAATTAATAATACTTTGAAGTTGAGTCTAACAGTAACTGGTAACCAGTGTAAGGACCTGAGGATTGGAGTGATATGCTCAGATTTTTTGGTTCTGGTCAGAATCCTGGCAGCAGCGTTCTGTATGAGCTGGATGGTCTTTTTGAAGACCTGTAAAGAGTCCATTACAGTAATCCACCCTGCTGGTGATGAAAGCATCAACTAGTTTCTCTAAATCTTGCTTTGAGACAAAACATCTGATTCTGGCTATGTTTCTGAGATGGTAGTACGCTGATTTAATTGCTTTGACATGACTGCTGAAACTAAGGTCAGACTCTAAAATGAAGATTTTTTACCTTACTTTGTGTCTTTAGACCTCTTAAGTCAAGGTATGAGTTTACCTTGTTAGTAGGGATGTAACGATTCACTCAGCTCACGATGCGATGCAATTCACGATTCTGATCTCACAATGCGATTTATTCACGATGCGATTTATTCACGATTTACTCACGATTTATTTTTAAAAAATGAGTTGAAACAAATTAGAAATGAACAACTTCCCTTGCATTATTTCTTAAATGCTTCACGTTTCTTTGCATAATAAAATAATGTTTTATTTCAAATAACAAAACTAAACTGCGATTTTATAACAAATTAATAATAGAAAAAGTCTCTTTAATATAGACAAACGAATACTGTCTGTGCTTTTCTTGGATTTTTTTGCATTTAAGAAATATCAGCATGTCCACGTTTAGGTTTGCAGTGAAAATAGCGGCCCCTGCTCTTCAAAAAATGTATTGCGATTCAGTTCAAGCCTCAACCGAATTGAATCGTCACTCATTACAACCGATTTTCAACCGGCTCACGGTGAATCGTTACATCCCTACTTGTTAGTTTCATCCTTGTTACCAAATACAATGACTTCAGTTTTGTTTTTATTTAACTGAAGAAAGATTTGACACATCCAGCTGTCAATGTCATCAATGCACTGGCAGAGAGAGTCAATAGGCCTGTAGTCATTGGGTGAGAGGGCTATAGGTAGATCTGAGTGTCATCTGCATAGCTGTGGGGGGAAATTTGCTACTTTTTCATTATTTGGCCAAGTGGGAGCATATACAAATTGAATAGGAGCTGTGCGAGAATTGAGCCCTGTGGAACACCACAACTCATGGGTGTCCAGTCAGATTCATGGTTGCCTATGTTCACATAGTAACCTTTCCCTTTAAGGTATGACCCGAACCATTTAAGTACCAACCCAGAAAGCCCTTCCCAGTTTTCCAGCCTATGTAGGAGTGTGGTGTGATCTACCGTGTCAAAGGCAGCACTGAGATCTAGTAATACCAGAACTGATATTTTGCCTGAATCAGAATCCAATCGAATATCATTTATGATCTTTATAAGCACTGTCTCTGTGCTGTGATGCTGACGGAAACCAGACTGATAATTGTCCAGGTTGCCATTTGAGTTCAAGAATTTGGTCAGCTGATTGAAGACAACCTTTTCAATGATCTTGCCTATAAAGGGAAGATTTGATATTGGTCTGTAGTTAGACAGTAAGGTTTGGTCTAGATTGCTCTTTTTTAGTAGAGGTTTGACAACTGCAGTTTTAAGGGACTCTGGGACAGTTCCTGAGAGCAGTGAGGTATTTACTATTTTTAGGAGATCTGCTTCCAAACAGTTAAACACTCTTTTGAAAAAGGATGTGGGAAGTGTGTCAAAGCTGCAAGTTGATGCTTTAAGATGCTGTACCGTTTCCTCCAAGGTTTTGTGATCAATTGTCTGAAATTCAGAGTTACTAATTTCTGATGTTGTTGTACTGAAGTCAGACTGACCAGACTGCCGCATGGAGCTTTGCTGATTTCCATTCTGATATTATTGATCGTCACAACGAAAAAAGTAGCAAACTTGCTGCATTTGTCATCAGACAGCATTTCCCTGGGAACTTGACTCGGGGGATTTGTTAGTCTCTCTACAGTTGCAAAAAGAGTGCGAGTGTTATTTACAATATGTTGCAGTTTATAATGTTAGAGAAAAAGTTCTGTCTAGCTTTGCCTAAGTCAACATTGAAGGCATGCAGGCTGTCTTTATATATATTATAATGCACTTCAAGTTTTGTTTTTCACCACATACGCTCAGCTTTTCTGCATGTTCCTTTCATGCTTTGTACTGCTGGTGTGTTTCTCCAGGGTGCTTTACGCCTGCCAGTTATCGCCTTGACCTTTACTGGAGCAATGGCATCCATAGCATTTTTCACTTTGCATTAAAGCTATCGAGGAGAACATCCATAGAGTCAGCAGATATATTTGATGACAAAAACATAGCATTCATAAATAACTCACTGGTGTTCTCATTTATGAATCTCATTTTTTACAGAGACGGGTCTATCTTCAGTGGCAGGACTGATTGATATATCAAAGAAAATACAGAAATGATCAGACAGCGCCACATCTCTAATAATAGTGGATGAAATGTTTAGGCCTTTGCTAATGAGCAGATCCAGAGTGTGTCCACGATTGTGTGTGGGACCGTGCACATGCTGGATCAGATCAAAAGTGTTATCGCCCAGTGGAGGTAGCTGTATCCCTTCTAGTCAAAACCATGCCATTCACATGTTGCGAAGTATTGCAAGATGTATTTTCACTGCCTTACCGAACGTTTCCATTGTTTGTTTGCCTGTTATGACCATTGTGCTTACATTCTGGATTACTGTTTTTGTCTTGTTTTGCCTGGTTGGGCTGATCTTTTGTTATTGATTTACTGCCTGTTTGTTGCACTACGGATCTGGTTGCTGCATTGGATTACTGCTGTCTTTTTTAAACTTCTGCATATGGATTTCACATTCGCCTCCGTGTCGAGTCCCTCACAAATAATCACTTTATTTCACAGCATTCCGCACAATTTTATTGAAAAAACCTCACAGTAAACACAATAAATTTGCCAGGGCCTCGTCTAGTGCCCCAGGCACGGGCCCATAGGCCAGTGCATTAGTCCATCCCTGTTTCAGCTTGGGGCCTTGACATAAATGTAGTGGAGTAAA
This sequence comes from Triplophysa rosa, assembly GCF_024868665.1. Classification (NCBI taxonomy): domain Eukaryota; kingdom Metazoa; phylum Chordata; class Actinopteri; order Cypriniformes; family Nemacheilidae; genus Triplophysa; species Triplophysa rosa. Next base: position 65,967 of record NC_079902.1, on the reverse strand, counting down.
AAGTATGATATTTGTCTTTCAAAAGTAGTGAAATTAAGGTACATACAGACCGGGACGATAATCGCACACGCTTATCGCCAGCGTTTTTTGAGACGTTTATCGGCATTCATACCCAAACGATTTTAACTGGCGATGAGCCGAGTGAACGTGCAAATTCACTCCCTGACATAGATGGCGCTTAATGAAAAACAGAAATATCCTGCTATACTCGCTTGTCACACAGAAGAAGAATTCATCTGGTCTTCTTCATCAATGTGTGCTCGGTAAGACCGTTTTGTACTTAAACGCCACCAAGCAGGGGCGGACTGACCAGTAGGACATTCTGTCAAAGTCCAGAACGGCCTTCCCACCGATGGCCGTGACCAAGGCCATCCGGAGTATCAGAACTTTTCCCGGAACAGACGCTTGGGACAGACGTTATTAACGCGAAGGCATTAGCGAGACGGATACGCATATGTAACGCAATGACACGTTACATACAACTCTTGTCCAGTGATGCTTTAATGTTATTAACTCAACTCAACTCAACTTTATTTATATAGCGCTTTTACAATTTTCATTGTTACAAAGCAGCTGTACATGAAACACATTGACTACAAGCAAAACAATCAAAGTTGTACCTGCAAAAACAAGAAAAGGTTGAAAACACAGAAGACAGACACACCCACACACAAAACACTCCACACACACAACACGCACACACACCAACACACACAGACACAGAGACACACACACACACACACACACGTACGTACACAGACAAGTACGCACACACACACACGCTCAGTGAGAGCACACATTTAGGATAAAGGAGAGAGAAGCACAGGTCAAATATAACAGATAATAAATTCCTATATGCAATATTAATTAAGTAAAACTTTAAGATTCTAAAGCAGCCCCCCCGGTCAGGCAGATAGTGCAAAAACAGTATGCAAACGGTGGCGAGGAACCCAAAACTCTAATCGAGAAAAAAAACCTCAGGAGAACCCAGGCCCAACCAGGGGATTCCAGTTCCCCTCTGGCAAAAGCTGCTGCCTCTGCACAAGCTCCAGAGAGCTTGCACAACAAGGCTAAATAAAATAAATAAACTTAATAATAAAATAAATTATAGTTTAAGATTATCATTAATAATCTAATAGCATTTGAAATTTTGTGGTGAAGACGTGTCAAGTGACCGCGTCCTTCTTTATCCAGCTCTATCATCTCAGCTCTTGTCAGGTCCCCACTTCCCATTCTCCGCTCTACCATCAGGTCAGGCCATGAACTGCATCCTGCTCGCTGTGGTAACCTTGGAACAATGAGACAAGACTGGCTGAGAGTAGAGTACTGTTCTGTACTCTTTGATGCAACAAGTACATCAGTTGTGTTTTTGGTTCCGGTTGATCTAACTAATGCAGCCTAAACCCTCTGAAGATTTATATTATGGAAGAGTAGTGTATGCAAGATTAAAAAGATGCGTCTTTAGTCTAGATTTAAACTGACAGAGTGTGTCTGCCTCCCGGACAGTGCAGGGAAGACTATTCCAAAGTTTAGGCGCTAGATAGGAAAAGGATCTACCACCTGCACTTGATTTTGAAATTCTAGGTATTACCAACTGACAGGACGCCTGAGAGCGTAATGCACGTGAAGGACTGTAATACAAAAGGAGTTCATTCAAGTACTGAGGAGCTAAACCATGTAAGGCTTTATAGGTAATAAGCAAGATTTTAAAGTTAACGCGATGCTTTATAGGTAACCAGTGCAAGGTTGACAGAACCGGGCTAATATGTTCATACTTTTTTGTACGTGTAAGAACTCGAGCTGCCGCGTTTTGGACCAATTGGAGTTTTTGTAATAAGCCTGCAGGGCAACCACCTAACAGTGCATTACAGTAATCTAGTCTTGATGTCATGAATGCATGAATTAACTTCTCTGCATCTGAGATTGACAGCATATGACGTAGTTTAGATATATTCTTAAGATGGAAAAACGCAATTTTACAGGTGTTGGCGACGTGGCTCTCAAATGACAGATTACTATCGAATAGAACGCCAAGATTCTTTGCTGACGACGAGGGTTTTATGGAACATCCGTCAATAGTTAAACAGTATTCTTGGTTGTTACTTATAGCAGTTTTCGGTCCAATAAGTAACACTTCCGTTTTGTCCGAGTTCAGTAATAAAAAGTTGTTACTCATCCAGTTTTTTATATCGACTATGCATTCCATTATTCGATGGAACTGCTGTGTTTCATGAGGCTTCGAGGAAATATAAAGTTGAGTATCATCAGCATAACAGTGAAAGCTAACTCCGTGTCGCTTTATTATATCTCCTAGAGGTAGCATGTATAATGCGAAGAGCAGAGGCCCTAAGACTGAGCCCTGTGGTACACCGTACTGGACTTGCGATTTGCGTGACACCTCATTGTTTATTGCTACAAATTGAAAACGGTCGGATAAATAAGATTTAAACCATTTCAAAGCTATTCCCTTAATGCCGACATAATTTTCGAGTCTATGTAGGAGTGTGCTGTGGTCAATGGTATCGAATGCAGCACTAAGGTCTAGCAGCACCAATAACGAGATACAACCTCGGTCAGACGCCAATAGCAGATCATTTGTAACTCTGATCAAAGCAGTCTCTGTACTGTGACATGCTCTAAATCCAGACTGGAATTCTTCATTGATGTCATTCCTTTGGAGGAAGGAGCATAATTGAGTTGAAACTACTTTTTCCAGAACTTTAGATATGAAAGGTAGATTCGATATAGGCCTGTAGTTCCTTAGTTCTCTAGGGTCGAGTTGGGGTTTTTTGACAAGGGGCCTTATAACAGCCACCTTATATGCTTTAGGCACATGTCCTAATGTCAGAGATGAGTTAATAATACCAAGAAGAGGATCTATAATTTCTGGGAGCATCTCTTTCAGTAGATTTGTAGGTATAGGGTCTAGTATGCATGTTGTTGATTTAGATGATCTAATAATTTTAGACAGCTCATCTTGATCTACGGTATAAAATAATTGCATTTTCTCCTTAAGGGCGCTGTAGTTAGTTTGTTCAGCGGGTTTCACTTCTGATTGCATTGTTATAATTTTTTCTCTAATATCTTGGATTTTATATGTGAAGTAGTTCATAAATTCATCACTGTTATGCTGATATACAGGATCAGAAGTCACTGACGATTTATTTTTTGTTAATTTAGCCACCGTGTTCAATAAAAACCTAGGATTGTGCTGGTTTTCTTCTATTAGTGATGAAAAGTAGTATTATCGATTCAAAGAAATAATTGTATTAAAGATGCGTTATAGCCTTCTTGATATTTACTACATTTAAAATGGAAATCATAAAAGACAAGCGCTGCAAGGTGGGATACATTCAATGCACAACCAAAAGGATTGAGACCGCTGAGGTTTGGCTGATTAGAACACATTCTATTAATTATTTCCACTTTTTCGATGGTAAACGGGTTTGGAAAAACATGCAAAAAAGCACCACATAAGATGTGAAAATAGGTTATAAACACGTCCCAGGGTGACTAACAACGGAAAAGCAACGGAAAAAATAAAAAAGTTTCAAAACACGTATTTATAATGTAAAAGAACCTGACATTTTGTCATATTAAATATGTTGGATAGAAACCTTATCAACGTTATAAACTTTTCACAACGTAAAAAAAAATGTTTTAACAAAATTTTTGTTTTCTGGGTCTATACTGAATGTCAGAGGGGAGAAGGAGAAACTCATGATACGAGGGGTGGGAAACATCAGTATGCATAACATACTCTATATAGCATTAGATTGCTATAGTAAAGATTCGTATTAATGTATTAATGAAGGCATTTTATTGTGTCGTAATCACAATGTGTGTTTTACCCTATAAGATGTCTGCTAAAGATCTGGAAAACATCTGCTGTGTAAACACATCTGATAAACATCTTGGAAAGGGCAGTTTTACATACATTCTAAATAGAGCGTATGGACATGACGTCACTTTCCCACGTGAACACCATGTGAACACACCAAAACATGCTCCCTTGAGTGGAAAAACTCTCAGAAAAATGTCTGCTTACAATACCAGGAAACGTAATTCTGCGCAATATCAGTGTCCAAGGACACATTCACTCATTCATATTCACACATATTCATTCACAGACATCCGGGTATTTCTCACCTACTGTTTTTTTGCATACTGAGGTTTCGGACATACTATTTATTTGTCACTCATACTTATTTTCGACCTACTATAAAGTATGTAAGTAGGCAATTTTGGACGCAAGGATTGTTCCTTTGTAAGTCGTAAGGACCACCATCAAGTCCAACTGCTTTTAATTTCAGCAAATAATGGGGTATAGAGGGTATGCATTGACGTCACTTTCCCACGTGAACACGCTCGGACACGCCCCCCTTGAGCGTCAGGACACGTTCCCCTGAGCGGTAAAACACGCAGCAAAATGGCTGAGGAGAATAGGAGAAACAAAGAAACCGGGACTTAAACACGCAATTATTTGCTGAAATTACAAGCAGCTGGACTCGACGGTGATCCTTACCACTTCTCTAAGACTTACAAATGAACATGTTGCACGGAATTGCGTTTCCTGATGTTGTTAGCAGTCATTTTGCTGAGTGTTTTGCCACCCACGGGGGCGCACTCCGGCATGCTCACGTGGCGTTCACGTGGTAAAGTGACGACACGTCCATACCGTCTATCGTCGGTGGGCAAGCCAACTTTTGGTGCATTACTTCTGCTCTCATAGCACTAAGGGGATTTTTCACCAAGTGATACAAACGATGTGTTTAGTGAGAAAACGTTCAAATTTCGGCGAACCGACGGCACTATGGGTGAGCATTGTTAAGTGCCTCTGTGATCACGCCTCTAGTAAGCAGTGTTGCCAACTCTTGCAAGACAAATAAGCAACTGCAGCTCCAAAAACAAGCCCAAAACAAGCCCAACATTATTACATTATTTATGATCATCAGTGTAAATTATTATGAATTATGTATTATTAATGAACGAGCCTGGGTCATTTTAAACTGACACTACCCTGTTTGAAAAACACAAACAGTAAAAAGTTATTTTACAAAAGTTAATTGCAACAAAGCAAGAGGAAATCCAGTATAATCTCTAATCACATGTGAGCAGTATAGGCCTGGAGAGATGGAAAAGGAGAAGATATAATGACCACTTAATGTAGCTGTAACAGCCACACATTTATAATAAAGTAAAACTGAACTATATGCATTGGATGTATACTTTTTTAATTATACTCTGCAATGATCAATACATTTATTTAATACAATAAAAATGTTTGATGTTTACCTTATAGCCTAATAAATAGGGTCATCCCTCCCTCCCCATCTTTGCTGCACCGTGATCAGATCTGAACACTTTTCGTTCATTTTCACATTTCATTCTAATCGTGACAGATGTAAT